>NC_090738.1:44585002-44592906 GCF_036898095.1 Palaemon carinicauda
ATGTTCCCATTGGTCTCTTTTATCATGTTAATACTTGCACCATATCATGAACCCTTTACATTTAACATTAAACAGTTAGATAATACTCATTTACTTTTAAGTACGATAAATCTATTTACCAACCACTGCGGCTGGATAGCCTCACAAGCACATAAGGCCCAAATTAAAAAATCCAGTTATATTCAAACCCATTGATGAATAATAATGCCTAAATATTTTACTATTAAATCAATCTAACAGAACAACCCAGGAAAGTTTCATTTGCCTACACATACACAGAATAGCCCCTATTCTTTACTTATTTTCTTTATTCTTACACCTGACAACACTAAGCTAACCAAAAAATGCTTATCTTAATCAGTTAACTACTGCATTGTAATTGTTCAGAGGCTACTTTCCACTTGGTAAGGGTAGAGAGAATCTTTAGCTATGGTAAGCAGCTCTTCTAGGGAGAGACACTCCAAAATTAAAACATTAGCCAGTGCCTTAGTCTCTGTACCATGGTTTTTCACGATCTTGGGTTAGAGTTCTCTTGCTTGAGGGTACACTCAGGCACAATATTCTATCTGTTCCTTTATTTCATTTCCTCATTGGGCTACTTTCCCTGTTGGAACCGTTGGGTTTGTAGAATCCTGTTTTTACAACTATAGTTGTAGCTTAGCTAGTTATAATAGTTGAAATATTGTCTGTATTAAAAGCAAAACCAGCCCAACTAAGAGGAAGTTTTGGCTTAGATGTGTTTCTGGTAAAATTAATTGTCTGTTAGATTAGATGATTTATGAAACTTACATATGTGGAACTATCCTTCTCCTAACAAATTTTACCAAAATAGAGATATTTGGCAAAAATTACATTCATTAGAACCAAATATACTCCTGTTGAAGTTCACATCCCAATCAGGCTATTTGTTTGAATATGTAGCCACTGGTGATTCAGCCCGAGAATCTAAAAATGTAGGGATCAGGAGCAAAATACAGGTATGGATAGCTGACTGTTTCTGCAGATTTTCCTTAGAAGAACAGGAAAGATTTTTGAGGTCATACATGTTAGAGAAAGGCTAGAGGGATATGGACAAATCTATACAACCATTCTTCACTATAAAATTTTCAGTATTGGAACAGAGCAACTTTATCCTAATTTATGCCTAACTGCACATTTCTGTATGGAGAAAATGACCTCAAAGAATTAGCAATAGTCACCAAAATTATATTTTACTTAAACCTTCAGCCGCGTCATACAGGGAGGATTCTCATCTCTTAAAAACAATTTGTTCCAACACGGAGTTCTTACCTCGAACTACTTTCTTAGGAGTATCTGGGATCTCTCCCTATCCGACAAAGAATTTTGCGCAGTCCCCCCATCTCCGTTTTCCTTTGTCGGGTCCCTCCGTGCGGAGGGATACGTGCCCTGAGGCGACCCGGGGTCAGTGCGTGGGTGCGCTACTGGGTCGTTGTCGTCAATAAGCATCTGGTCGCGGCATAGATCACATCTCGCCGATCTCTCTCACATCCCGTCCGACCCACCACATGTTCCCTTTGTGTTTTCCCGTTCTCCGATAACGTCTCCTTCAGCTCCTTCTGAGAGCGGTTCCCCTTTCCCTTCCCAGAGTAGGGGACGAGGTAAGTCCGTTGCGGGGAAACAGCCCATTGCTGTTCCCCATGAGTCTGAATGCATTGTGCCTACGCAGGCGAGTGAGGAGTCTGCTGTTGTTATGGGAGTGCTTTCGGTAGACGATGTTCTGGTGCCCGCAGGACCCGTCTCGAGTGAGCATTCGGTGTGGGGGAGCTCAGGGACACCAGCTCCTTCCCCACCACCTTGGCAGTCTTTTTCAGGTGCAGCGACTTCAGGGGGCGACCAGGACAGGAAAAGACGAGCCACGTGCTCTTCTAACCCGGATTCCATTGTGTGGACGGCGCCAAGGACGCCCTTCGCCCTTCAGGTCACCCATGCGGCAAGGCAAAGAGTTCTCTGGCTGGTTTGCCTCACGTGGGTCACTGCTCATGCCTCCGGTGCCTTTTGTTTCGCTACCTCCTGATGTTAGGCAACCCGTTACCCCGGTAGCACAATTGCAAGCCCCCATGTTGGTGGCAGAGGATTCAGGTTTCCTCGGATAGCTCCTCTTCTTCTTCGTCTTCCTCGGACGATATCTTGTCCTTCAGCTCTTCGTCGTCGGAAGACTCCAGCGACCAGGAGATGAAGAAAAAGAAAAAGAAATTGAAGAGGAAGAAGTCGAGCGTGAACTTAGGCCCGTCTAGGAAGAAGGCCAAAGTTGCTGAGAAAGAGGGCAAAATTGGGTGAGTTAGTTTTTCCCCCTTGTGGGTCGAACATGGCTCTTGCCGTTCCAGTGCCTGCCTTGGCGGCTGCTGGAGCCGCTAACGTGCCTTTGCCCAGTGTCTCTTCGGCTCCGTTCACGCTTCGGATGTAGCTGTTGGCACACACTAGCTTTTCTTTGCCCTTACCGGGCAAGTCATCTGCTCCATCCATTCAGCGGAGGCAGCTGCTGGCTTAGCCCAGCAGCATTGTTCCCATGCCCAATGTCTCACCGGCTTCATCCATGCATCGGATGCAGCCGCTGGCACAGCTTGGCAGTCACTCGCCACGGATTCCTCTGGGAGGGGGTAGACCCATGACGGCTACCTCCTCCTCGAGGGCTCCATCCGTGATGGAGATAGCCGCTCCATCGAGTCGGCCGAATGCCAGGGATAAAACCGCCCCCACGGATCCATCCGTGATCGAAGAATCAGCTGACACGGAGGATCAAGTGGTTGTGGGCTTAGTGGATATATATATATATATATATATATATATATATATATATATATATATATATATATATATATATATATATATATATATACAGTGATACCTCTGGATACGAAAGTTTCTGCTTACGAAAAATTCAGGATGCGAAAAGTGATTCGAAGATTTTTATGCCCCAGGATACGGATAAAATTTCAGGATACGAAAACCTTACGAGATCCCAACTCTTCGCCGAGAGTAATTTTAAAAAGCGCGCGCCGCCTGACTTTGAACTTGGGTAGACTCACTTACAGCCTCCCACTCACCCATTGGTTATCTCCCTACTCAGACGCTAGCTGACGCCATAAGATCCTGCTTTCCTATTGGTCGGCAACTATCCCAGCTTGCCTACGCACGGGCGTTCATCTCTCTCTCTCTCTTTTCGTTCCGACCGCGGTATCGTTAACAGACATTGTGTGCTTTCGCTTGTTTGACTTAGTGTTAATATACAGTACATTCGTACGCCACGTGTTATCGTTGATAAACATTCGTTACTGTGCACTGTACTGTATTAGTGTTTACTATACATAGACTGTATATAACGTTACGTAGTGTATTATATTACGTATTACTGTAGCCATGGGTCCCAAGAATGTTGCCGAAGGAAAGAAGAAGAAGACGATGCTCTCAATGGAGACGAAACTTGAAATCGTTAAAAAGTACGAGTCTGGCATGCGTTTAAGTGCTATCGCCAAGGAGTATGGCTGGAATCCGTCTACGATAGGCACCATCCTGAAGCAGAAGGCGGCCATCAAAGCAGCAACACCTTCTAAGGGCGTCACTATTTTCTCCAACAAGAGAATGCACGTGCATGACGAGATGGAGAGGCTGCTTCTTGTGTGGATCAAGGACAAAGAGATCTCAGGAGACACCATCACTGAGACTACAATTTGCCAGAAGGCCTCCGCCATTTTTGGTGATCTCGTGCGTGCTCAGGCCGAAGAAGGAGCAGGAGAAGGAACATCCCAGCAGGAACCCCCAGAGTTCAAGGCTTCTCGTGGGTGGTTCGAGAAGTTCAAGAAAAGGACTGGCATCCATTCAGTGGTACGGCATGGGGAGGCAGCCAGCTCGGACACGAAGGCCGCCGAAGCCTTTGTTAAAACGTTCGACGAGTTGACTCTGCAGGAAGGCTACAGTTCGCAACAAGTTTTCAGTTGCGACGAAACTGGGCTTTTCTGGAAGGAAATGCCTCGTCGGACGTTCATCATGGCGGAGGAGAAGAGGCTACCCGGACATAAGCCTATGAAGGACAGGCTTACCCTTGCTTTTTGTGCAAACGGCAGTGGGGACTGCAAGATGAAGCCCCTGCTGGTGTACCATTCAGAAAATCCCCAAGCCTTCAAAGCCCACAAAGTCATTAAGGAGAACCTTCCCATGATGTGGAAGGCGAATGCAAAAGCCTGGGTAACGAGGCAACTGTTCATTGATTGGGTGAATGTCTGCTTCGGTCCGACTGTCCGAAAATATTTGGAAGAAAAGCGCCTCCCTCTGAAATGTCTGCTGGTGTTGGACAATGCTCCAGCTCACCCTCCTGGCCTCGAGGAATATCTTCTGGCCGAGTATTCCTTCATAAAGGTCCTGTATCTACCGCCTAACACCACCCCTCTCCTCCAGCCCATGGACCAGCAAGTTATTTCTAATTTTAAAAAATTGTACACGAAGCATCTCTTCCAGAGATGTTTCCAAGTCACAGAGAGTACAAACCTCACTCTGCGTGAATTTTGGAAAGATCACTTCAACATCGTGATATGCCTCAAACTCATCGATCTCACTTGGCAGGAAGTTTCGAGGCGTACCATAAACTCATCTTGGAGGAAGCTGTGGCCTGATGCTGTCTCTGCACGAGACTTCGAGGGGTTCGGGAAGCCTGGAGGAGAAGCCGAGATCATTGACGATCCTGAACCAATTCAGCAGTCTGAGGTGGCTGACATCGTACATCTTGGTACGTCCATGGGGCTGGAAGTTAGCGCGGAAGATATCGATGAACTTATCGAGGAGCACCACGAGGAGTTGACGACGGACGACTTGAAGGAGTTGGAGACGATGCAAGTGAGTGATGTTCAAGAGCAGTTCTCTAGCGGTGATGAGGAGGATGTTGCACCTTTGAAAACGGCAGACATCAAGGAAATTCTTGCATGTTTCCATAAAATGGCAGACTACGTCGAAAAGGAACATCCAGAAAAAGTTTATACCAACCGTGCGCTTGAACACTGCAATGACGTTTGCCTAACGCATTTTAGAAATGTGTTGAAAAGTAGGCAGAAACAAGCTTCAATGGATAGTTTCTTATTAAAGAGGCCAGCGGTATTAGTAGGCCAAGACGAAGGTGAAAGTAAAGAAAAGAAACAGAAAAAAGAAAGTGATGAAGAAGTAGAAGGTGAAAGTAAAGAAAAGAAACAGAAAAAAGAAAGTGATGAAGTAGAAGAGATTTAGAAAATAAAAAAGCAAAAAAAAAAAAAATTCAATTTTAAGTTTTATGTTACCGTTAAGTGTTAAAGTAATTTTTTCTTTCATTTTATAGTTTTCCATACGTAATGTTAAGTGTTAATTATTTTTGCCATTTTTTTATTTCGTAAAGTTTAAGTGTTAATGTGTTAAGTGTGTAAATTACTGTACGTAGTCTGTCACTTGTTACGTTTTCTGCCTTATGCCATCCTCCTCTGCCGCGACTTCGCTATCGGACATCATCTCAATCAAAAGGTAAGTTTCAACTTTTTTGTTACACTAATTAACTGTAACCTTTTTTTCAGAGTGTAAAGGTATCAATCATTAATTTAGGTGTACATGCAGGTAACAATACACCTTCAGTGATCTAAATGCTTTACGTACATACAGTACCGTAACTTTTATACAGTAGTAAAGAAAACGGACCGTTTTCTTTGGGCTTGGGGGGGATAACTTGGCTATAACTACATTATTGAATACAGTGAACCCTCGTTTATCGCGGTAGATAGGTTCCAGTCGCGGCCGCGATAGGTGAAAATCCGCGAAGTAGTGACACCATATTTACCTATTTATTCAACATGTATATTCAGACTTTTAAAACCTTCCCTTGTACGTAGTACTGTTAACAAACTACCCTTTAATGTACAGAACACTTAATGCATGTACTACAGTACCCTAAACTAAAACAGGCACAAATATTAAAGGTGATTTTATATCATGCATTTCCTAAACACGCTAAAAAGCACGATAAAAAATGGCAACCAATGTTTTGTTTACATTTATCTCTGATCATAATGAAGAAACAAACTGGAGGTAGAGCTTTGCTTATTACCCAGACATATTTCCTATACTTTTCCCTTAGAACTACATCACATCTTCCTACTTTAGATATATATATATATATATATATTATATATATATATATATATATATATATATATATATTATATATATATATATATATATATATGTGTGTGTGTGTGTGTGTGTATATATATATATATATTTATATGTATACACATATACATACAGTGGTACCTCTACATACGAATTTAATTCGTTCCACAACCTACTTCGGATGTAGAAAATGTTCGGATGTAGAAACGAATTTTCCCATAAGAATACATGGTAATTCATTTAATTCGTTCCTCAGCCTAAAATCCCATAATAAATCCTTAATAAATGGCTACACATAATTACACACAACAATAACATAACTGCATAATATGAAAGAAGCATGTAAAAAAGATAATTATAAAGAAATAATGAATAAAAAATTTGTTTTATTGCCACTTTTCCTTAGAGACAGGCCAACGCAGGTGTAGGATTTGCTACGCCAGGAGACGGACGATCGGTGAGAAGGTAGACATGGTGTTAACATGTTCTTTAAATAAATACTCTCTCTCTCTCTCTCCTCTCTCTCTCTCTCTCTCTCTCTCTCTCTCTCTCTCTCTCTCTCTCTCTCTCTCTCTCTCTCTCTTTCTTCACTGTTAGTGTTAGAGATGTCTATTAATTTTTTTTCTGAGAGAGAGAGAGAGAGATTAAACAAAAATGCGTTGTGTACATATGATTTTTAACAGCGTTAACGAGTTGAAAGACAGTTAAATGTAACTAAAAAAAAACAATATCAGCGAATCTGAATTCCTCTATTGACTAAAACAAATATTGATACAAACACACTCGTGTGCGCGTATGCGCAAACACACACACACGCATGAGGAGACACGATCGGCGAGGAGGTAGAGATGGTGACTGCGATAACATACCGTAACTTACACTACGGAAATTTTAATCTAACTTAGCTTATTTATTTATTTTTTTAATTTTTATATTTCATATTTTTTAAATTTTTTTTCCTTTTCATTTTTTATTTTCATCACTTTCAGTGACGAGTTACGGTATGTTATCGCAGTCACCATCTCTTCCTCCTCCCCGACCGTCTCTCTTATTGCGTAGCAATTCTTGCACCTGTGTGTGAGTGTTTGTGCATACGCACACGAGTGTGTTTGTATCAATATTTGTTTTAGTTAATAAAGGAATTCAGATTAGCTGTTATTACTTTCTTAGTTTCATTTAATTGTTTTTCAACTCGTTGACGCTGTTAAAAATCATATGTACTCTAAACACATTTTTGTTTAATCTCTCTCTCTCTCTCTCTCTCGGAAAAAAAATAATAGACGTAGACGTATCTAACACTATAACAGCGAAGAAGAACGAGAGAGAGAGAGAGAGAGAGAGAGATTTTATTTAAAGAACATGTTAATGCTATGTTTAGAGACAAACAGAAAAAGAGAGAAGTCTTATTTAAAAGAGCTTGTTAATGCTATCTTGGTTTTCTTTGCTTCACTTTTTTCTTTCTTTCTGTTCATCACGCTGGCCCTTCTCACAAATGATCGTTGCCAACAATCTCTTTGTCCTTTATTCCCTATCAACAAAAGGCGTTCTATCTCTTCCAGGGTATTGCTACGATGTCTTGTAATAATGATGATCCCCTTCGATGGTTATTTGCTTTAATGGCTGCCTTCGGCTTGATGATCCTCGAGATCATAGGCCTATTCCGGCCATATTGTTTAGCCATACAGTATCACTCACATGCACACTGCTCTCATGTTTTTCTATAATTTCTTGCTTCAATTCTAATGAAAGAATTGCCTTCTTCC
>NC_090738.1:44593406-44610906 GCF_036898095.1 Palaemon carinicauda
AGAGAGAGAGAGAGAGAGAGAGAGGAGAGAGAGAGAGAGACCTATATCGTTTTAACAATTGCTACTGTATTGACAAAATGCATATTTTTATATTGTTTACAAGGACCGTTGAAAATATTTTTCACCCCATAATTTAAGCCTTTCAAATGACATGAATCTCTCTCTCTCTCTCTCTCTCTCTCTCTCTCTCTCTCTCTCTCTCTCTCTCTCTCTCTCATTTGTTCCAGGTTTCAATGATCGTCATATATATATATATATATATATATATATATATATATATATATATATATATATATATATATATATATAGTTTTTAAACTTTCTTTACTGACAGACAAAGGCGTTTGAGTGTTGTCTGATTTAGTTAGCGGATGTATTAAATTAATAATCGATAGTCGTATAGTGGGACTAAAATAACTATATCATCATCGTCATCATCATCATCAAAAGGACGCCTACTTCTCTATTTGTTATCATACACGTTAATGTAAACGTTATTCTTGTGAGAGAGGGAAGGTGGGGGGGGGGGGTGAGTTATCAAAAATTAAACTGCTCTTGGCACTACTCTCTGGTGTCTGCCGGCTGACAGTGGGAAAGGATTGGTTTGCGCTCTCTCTCTCTCTCTCTCTCTCCTCTCTCTCTCTCTCTCTCTCTCTCTCTCTCTCTCTCTCTCTCTCTCTCTCTCTTGATTACACGGGTACAGATGGATTCATAAGGTAACTTTGGAATTATTTTGTCTTCTGCAGTCGCAGTGATTCTTTTTTTATTATTGTTATTTAAATTTTAATCTGGATGCACTCCCTAATACTGTACTTCCTTTTATTCATATATGCAGTTAGTTATATTTTGGGTAATTAACCACTCTTAATAACCATGGAAAAGATAACGAAAGGCAAAATGAGAATCGGGGCGTCATCTTTGTAGGTGATGTTGAGTGTTGTCTCGAGTGACAGAGTTGTTGATACTATAATGGAAAAAAAAGCAGCATTACTTACGGATGCCGGGAACCCAAAAATTTATCAAGTAGCTTACAAGATGACCGCTTTTTCTTATGCTTTCAAAGTCACCGTTCTTTTACGAGTTTTATGATTCCATAAAAATAGACCTAAGCTAAGTTCGATATTATTATTATTATTACTTGCTAAACTACAACTCTATTTGGAAAAGCAGGATGCTATAAGGCCAGGGTCTCCAACAGGGAAAACACCCCAGTGAGGAAAGGAAACAAGAAAAAAAATATTCTAAGAACAGTAACATCAAAATAAATTTCTCCTATATAAACTATAAAAACTTTAACAAAACAAGAGGAAGGGAAATAAGATAGAATAGTGTGCCCGAGTGTACCCTCAAGCAAGAGAACTCTAACCCAAAATAGTGGAAAACCAAGGTACAGAGGTTATGGCACTACCCAAGACTAGAGAACAATGGTTTGATTTCGGAGTGTCCTTCTCCTAGAAGAGCTGCCTACCATAGCTGAAGAGTCTCTTCTACCCTTATCGAGAGTTAAGTAGCCACTGAACAATTACAGTGCAGTAGATAACTCTTTGAGGGAAGAAAAATTGTTTGGTAATGTCAGTGTTGTCAGGTGTATGAGGACAGGGGAGAATATGTAAAGAATAGGCCAGACAATACGGTGTATGTGTAGGCAAAGGGAAAAGGAACCGTAACCAGAGAGAAGGATCCAATGTAGTACTGTCTGGCCAGTCAAAGGACCCCATTACTCTCTAGCGGTAGTATCTGAATTCATAGCTCAATGAATTAAAGTGAAATGTCTGGTCTGTTTCGATTCAAAGACATATGTTCGATTCTTGCTTCGGCCAGATGCACTTAAATTTAAAAGATCATCTTTCTCATCATCAACCGTTACGAGTCCACTGCAGAACAAAGGCTTCAGACAAGTCCTTCCACTTGCGTCTGTTTATGGTCTTTCTATGCCAGTCTATACCCGCAAACTTTTTTTAGTTCGTCATTCCATCGTCTTTCCTTTGCTTTTGCAGTATTTAGGGACTTATTATTATTATTATTATTATTACTTGCTAGGCGACAAGCCTAGTTTGAAAAGCAGAATGCTGTAAGCCCAGGGGCCCCAAACAGGGAAAATGGCCCAGTGAGGAAAGGAAACAAGGAAAAATAAAATATATGAACAGTAACAGCATTAGAATAAATATCGCCTATATAAACTATAAAAACTTTAACAAAACAAGAGGAAGGGAAATAGGATAGATCCTGAGTTTCCTCAAGCAAGAAAACTCTAACCCAAGTCAGTGGAAGACCATGGTACAGAGGCTAGGACACTACCCAAGAATAGAGAACAGTGGTTTGATGAGATTCTTACCATAGCTAAAGAGTCCCTTCTACCCTTACCAAGAGGAAAGTGGTCACTGATCAATTACAGTGCAGTAGTGAACCCCTTGAGAGAAGAAGAATTGTTTGGTAATCTGTGTTGCCAGGTGTATGAGGACAGAGGAGAATATGTAAAGAATAGGCCATCCTATCCTATCGGTGTGTGTGTGTGTATGGGGCTCGGTATTGGAAAGTGAACCGTAACCTGAAAGAAGGATCCAATTTAGTATTGTCTGGCCAGTCAAAAGACCCCATAACTCTCTAGCGGTAGAGAGTTATTCTTGTCCATCTGTCTTTTTCATTTTCTGTCCTTCCCATATCCATTTCTTTTTCTTGTGTGTTATTTAGAATATTCTCTACTTTAGTTTGCTCGCGTTTCCATGTTGCTCTTTTTCTCTTTTAATGTTAAACCGTTATTCTTTCCACAGCTCTTTGAGTTGCAACAAGCATGTGTTTTATAAAATATATATATATATATATATATATATATATATATATATATATATATATGTATATATATATATATATATATATATATATATATATATATATAGAGAGAGAGAGAGAGAGAGAGAGAGAGAGAGAGAGAGAGAGAGAGAGAGAGAGAGAGAGAGAAATAATTAGTTATATATATATATATATATATATATATATATATATATATATATATATATATATATATGTGTGTGTGTGTGTGTGTGTGTGTGTGTGTGTGTGTGTGTGTGTGTGTGTGTATAACATGCACCGAACTTTAAATGAATTTCGTATCCTTAAATATTGACATTGCAATCAATTACATTTGGTCAGGGGACAATTCCGGTAAGGGTATGCTGTCTGTATTACGTTAGGTCAAGAGAAGACTATTCAATGACTGCAGCCAATGCGTTCAAGCAATCTTATGACGCTCATTGGCTCAAGCATATGTGCGTTGCGTTGTGGCTGGGAGCCAGTTCAGTCCAGTCTCTCTCTCTCTCTCTCTCTCTCTCTCTCTCTCTCTCTCTCTCTCTCTCTCTCTCTCTCAAGTGTTCTTCCCTTCACTTCATTACGTGGTTTGGTTGTGGAGTGAAAAAAAAAAAAACGAGTCAGTCCATTTACCAACATCAGCACGATTCAAACACTAATGTTTATACCAGATTAAGTTATGATTAAATTAGTTACGTATTATGAATTACATTAACAAAGATTTACTTAATTCGGAGACCCAAGTCCCCCTGACACCGTTGAGTAGGGGTAATATTCAGCCAGCGTATCAGTTTGGTATTTATAGATTTTCTTTCGTGTACCCAAGGTACTCGTGGATAAGTTGCATGAGTGGAATGACGTATTAAAAATGGCTTAGTTTCTTTGTCTTTTCTCCACCCTTGCTTTTTTTTTTGTGTGTGTGTGTGTTGTGGTTTTCTTAAAGTTTTGGAATCACGTGATTATGAACATAGTGAATGTGTTTGCTCGGTAGTAACTTCCACTGCTAGCAATTCCCCCTATAAATTCCCTCATATAAATGTAGTCGAAACCCGATATAATATAGAATAGAATTATTTTAGTAGTTGTAATAGTAGTAATAATAGTCTATTTTTTCACATGAGAAGTCCTATCTCTCAGAGATATATTTCGTGCGTTTTTTAAGCCGAATATCGTTTGGGTATATTTGGGAATAGTGCTAGGTGGGTGACGGCAAGTGTATTACCGTTGACCCACTAACCATCGAACATTATTTTAAGACTTGCTATTGGCCTAGGCCCAGAAAAGTGAGAAGCCTACTGAAAGAATTTTCTTACGACGAGAAACAGGTTTACGGAGGGCTGGCCTATCTTACATATCTGATGTTTTTTATCGTTTCCTTGGCTAGCTAGCTGACACCTGAACACACACACTCTCCTCTTCTTTTTTCCTTCTTATCAGGGTTCTTTAGATAAGGGCATTTGCTTGCCACCTTATCGGACTGCCTTGCAAATGAAAAATACATTCTTTTGATATACCATCAATATGCGGCATTATTATCATGCTATGCACTGTACATTTAATTGGGCAGGTCGGGTATGTACTGCATATGCATATGTTGTAGGCCTACTCGAGTTATGAGAAGATTAAATAAATATCTTTTGCACTTTAGACTTGCGTAATTAAGTGAAGAAAAAGAATATTGCGACACTTTTATCAATGGTTTGCTGTATATATTTATAGACAAATGACGTTCAAAACTTTGACTGCAAGGGTATTTTATAATTATGATTATAATTACGGGT
The DNA here is from genome assembly GCF_036898095.1 of Palaemon carinicauda. Classification (NCBI taxonomy): domain Eukaryota; kingdom Metazoa; phylum Arthropoda; class Malacostraca; order Decapoda; family Palaemonidae; genus Palaemon; species Palaemon carinicauda. The sequence goes on from NC_090738.1 coordinate 44,597,993, forward strand.
CCCCAAGGTTAGATTCTAAAGAAAATTTTTCCCGTCAAACCAAAAGGCATAATTTGTGGCGAAACATGAATACTAAACACGTACGAATGATGTTGAAATGTGTTGATTGTGGCGAGTTCTTTTTTCCGTAACTCAACACCAGAATAAAGTCGTTTGTTCCTGTTGAAGGTGTTAGGAGGGAAGCAAAAACGCGAGCAGGCTTTGTCCGTGAATAGGAGTGAATACTGTACTGTACACAGCATTTATTCATTTGTTGATGATAAATTCATTTTCACATCTCCGTGATCTGTGTAATAATTTATCTGCTAAGTATTCAACAATTCATGTCCCTACTCGAATGTGTTTCCTTGAAAACTCTAGTTGTTTTTACTTATTGAATTTGGTTGGGTTTTGAATTATAGTCCTCAAGAGTTGTTCCAACGGACCATAGAGTTGGCAGGGAAGAGCATGTTTGGGAGGAGAGTCTAATGACATCTATATTTAAGCAGAAAGGTGATATCAAGGAATGTGGTAACTACAGGGGAATGAAACTAACAGAGCATGGTGTTGAAGGTTTTTGAGAGGGGATTATTATTATTATTATTATTATTATTATTATTATTATTATTATTATTATTATTATTAGCCAAGCTACAACCCTAGTTGGAAAAGCAAGATGCTATAAGGTATAAGAACAAGGGCTCCAACAGGGAAATATAGCCCAGTGAGGAAAGGAAATAAATAAACAATATAATAAGTAATGAAAAATTAAAATAAAATATTTTAAAAAACATTCAACATTAAACAGATAATTCATATATAATTATAAAAAGACTTATGTCAGCCTGTTCAACATAAAAGCATTTGCTGCTAGTTTGAACTTTGAAGTTCTACTGATTTAACTAAATGAGAGATTTTATAGATTGGGTAACAGCACTATGGATTCAGAGGGGAGGAGGACTGCGGATGCCACCTTTACAGTAAGGCAACTACAGGAAAAGAGGCTAAAGGGAAAACAGAAGCTCTTCTGTGCCTTTATATTATTATTATTATTATTATTATTATTATTATTAAATGCTAAGCTACAACCCTAGTTGGAAAAGCAGGATGCTATAAGCCCAGGGGCCCCAACAGGGAAAATAGCTTAGGGAGGAACGTAAACAAGGAAACAAAATATATTAAGAATAGTAACATTAGAATTAATATTTCCAATGTAAACTATAAAAACTTTAGCAAAACAAGAGGAAGAGAAACCAGATAGACCAGTGTGCCCGAGTGTACCCTTAAGAGTGTACCCTTAAGCAAGAGAACTCCAACCCAAGACAGTGGAAGACCATGGTACAGAGGCTATGGCACTACCCTAAAAAAAAGGCTTACGATAGAATACAAGAAAAGTGATGGTGCTTGAGGAAGAGGAAAGTCCCGGAGAAGTTGGTGAGAATGTTGGAGATGATGTCTAAAAGAACAAAAGGGCTAAAGTAATAACAGCTGTTGGGGAAAAAGAAACCTTTGAAGTTAGTGTTGGGTTACGCCAGGGGTCAGCATTAAGCACCTTTTCTTTTGTGCTCGTCTTTGATGTGTTAAATGATGATATTAGAAATAGAGAGTTTTGGGAGTTAATATATTATCATTATCATTATTATTATTATTATTATTATTCTTATTATTATTATCATCATCATCATCATTATTAGCTAAGCTACAACCATAGTTGGCAAAGCAGGATGCTATAAGTGCAAGGGCTCCAACGGGGAAAAAATAGCATAGTGAGGAAAGGAAATGAGGAAATAGATAAACTACAAGAAAAGTAATAAACAATTAGAATAAAAGATTTTAATAATAGTAACAACAATAAATAAATCTTTCATATACAAACTATAAAAACTTTAAAAAAACAAGAGCAAGAGAAATAAGATGGAATAGTGTGTCCTATTGTACCCTCAAGCAAGAGAACTCTATCCCAAGACAGTGGAAGAACATGGTACAGAGGCTTTGACACTACCCAGTATTATTATTATTATTATTATTATTATTATTATTATTATTGTTGTTGTTGTTGTTGTTGTTGTTGTTACAAGCTAGGCTATAATCCTGGTTGGAAAAGCTAGATGCTATTAGCCCAAGGGCTCTAACAGGGAAAAATCGCTCAGTGAGGATAGGAAACAGAGAAATAAACAAATTAAAGGAGAGGTAATAAACAATTAAAATAAAATATTTTAAGAACAGTAACAGCATTAAATTAGATCTTTCATATATGAATTATAAAAACTTAAAAATAAAAACAAGAGGAGGAAAAGTAAGATAGAAATGCGTGCCCGAGTGTACTTTCAAGTAAGAGAAATCTAATTCAAGACAGTGGAAGGCCATGGTACATAGGATATGGCACTACCCCAGACTAGAGAACAATTATTTGATTTTGGAGTGTCCTCCTAGAAGAGCCACTTATCATGATTAAAGTCTTCTACCCTTACCAAGAGGAAAGTGGCCTCTGAACAATAGTTAACCCCTCTATTATTATTATTATTATTATTATTATTATTATTATTATTATTATTATTACTACTTGATAAGCCACAACCCTAGTTGGAAAAGCAGGATGCAATAAGCCCAGGGGCTCCAACAAGGAAAATAGCCCAGTGAGGAAAGGAAATAGGAAAAACTAAATATTTTAAGAACAGTAAAAACATTAAAACAAATATTTTCTATATAAACTATAAAAACTTTAACAAAACAAGTGGAAGAGAAATAAGATAGAATAGTGTGCCCTCAAGCAAGAGAACTCTAACCCAAGACAGTGGAAGACCATGGTACAGAGGCTGTGGTACTACCCAAGAATAGAGAATTATGGTTTGATTTTGGAGTGCCCTTTTCATAGAAGAGCTGCATACCATAGCTAAAGAGTCCGTTCTACCCTTACCAAGAGGAAAGTAGCCACTGATCAATTACAGTGCAGTAGTTAACCCCTTTAGAGAAGAAGAATTGTTTGGTAATCTCAGTGTTGTCAGGTGTATGAGGACAGAAGAGGATATGTAAAGAATAGGTCAGATTATTCACTGTATGTGTAGGCAAAGGAAAAATGAACCGTAACCAGAGAGAAGGATCCAATGTAGCACTGTCTGGCCTGTCAAATGACCCCATAACTCTTTAGCTGTAGTATCTCAGCGGGTGGCTAATGCCCTTTCCAACCTAGTATCTTGAGCGAAGAAGAATTGTTTGGTAATCTCTGTGCTGTCAGGTGTATGTAGACCAGCGTTTATTAACTTTTTTAGACCTCATCACCCCTTTTGGTCAGACCTGAGTAGCCCAGCATCCCGTACCATTGCTTAACGCCTAGTAACTACATTGATGAAGTAGAGATAAGTGCAGTACATCTTGATCATATATTTGGTTCATTCTAAGAAACAAAGACATTTTGACAATAGCATTGGTAAAAACAATAGGAAAATGAAAGAAAAAACTTGGATAAACTCAATAAAAAATACTCATCAATACGATTTTTGTTGTTGCTTATGTGCTACTACTACTACTACTACTACTACTACTACTACTACTACTAGCTAAGTTACAACCCTAGTTGGAAAAGCGAGATACTATAAACCCAAGGGCTCCAACAGGGAAAAATAGGCCATTGAGAAAAGGAAATAAGGAAATAAATAAACTATATGAGAAGTAATTGAACAATTGCAATAAAATATTTGAAGAACAGTAACAACATGAAAACATATCATTTATGTACACACTATAAAAAGATACTTATGTCAGCCTATTCAACATAAAAGCATTTGGTGCAAGTTTGAACTTTTGAAATTCTACCAATTCAACTACCCGATTAGGAAGATCATTTCACAACTTGTTCACAGGTGGAATAAAACTTTAGAATATTGTGTAGTATTGAGCCTCATGATGAAGACATGGCTATTAGAATTAACTGCATACGTAGTATTACAAACAGAATGGTACTGTCTGGGAAGATGTGAACGTAATGGATGGTCTGAATTAGGAAAAATCTTATGCAACATGTACAGTACAACGAAATAATTGAATGATGGTGCCAGAAATTGGTATCTAGATTAGGAATAAAAAATTTGAAAGACCGCACATACCTTTCCAACAAATTAAGATGAGAATCAGCCGCTGAAGACCAGAAAGGAGAACAATACTCAAAAAAAGGTAGAATGAAAGAATTAAAACTTCTTCAGAATAGATTGATCACCAAAAATCTTGCAAGACTTTTTCAATAAGCAAATTTTTTGTGCTATTGAAGAAGAAACAGATCTAATGTGATTCTCAGAAGAAAATTTGCTGTGGAGAATCGCGCCTAAAATTTTAAGTCCTACGGAGTTAAAGAAACATTATCAATGCTGAGATCCGGATGTTGAGGAGCCACTGCCCTCAACCTACGTGCGCTCATACTTTGGGTTTTGTTAGGATTCAGTTCATGCCCCGTAATTTGCGCTACGCACTAATTTTAGCTGGATCTCTATTAAGGAATTCAGCAACCCTAGATCTACATTTAGGAGATGGAATTGATACAAGGAGAGTAGCCAACTGACATGTCATATGTGTATAGTATGAAAAGTAATGGGCCAAGAACGCTACCCTGAGGAACTCCATATATCACATTCCTATACTCCATATGGTGTCCATCAACAACAACTCTTTGCGATCCATTACTTGAAAGTTCAATAATGATGCTAAGAAAACACCCACCCACTCCCAACTGCCACATATGAGACCTTCCCCAGCACCCCTTTAAATCGATTTCCGCACTACCTAGGAGTGCTAGAGCCCCAGGTTAAGAAACACTGATGATTATTATTATTATTATTATTCCATGCTAAGCTATAACCCTACTTGGAAAAACAGGATGCTATAAGCCCAGTGGCTCCAACAGGGAAAATAGCCCAGTGAGGAAAGGAAACAAGGAAAAATTAAATATTTTAAGAACAATAACATTAAGATAAATATTTCGTATATAAACTACGAAATCTTTAACAAAATAAAATGAAGAGAAATTAGATAGAATACTATGCCCGAGTGTACCCTCAAGCAAGATAACTCCAACCCAAGACAGTGGAAGACCATGGTACAGAGGCTGTGACACTATCCAAGACTTAGAGAACAATGGTTTGATTTAGAAGTGTCCTTCTCATAGAAGATCTGCTTACCATAGCCAAAGAGACTTGTACCTGTACCAAGAGGAAAGTAGCCACCGAACAACTACAATGCAGTAGTTAACCCCTTGAGAGAAGAAGAATTGTTTGGTAATCTCAGTGTTGCCACGTGTATGAGGACAGAGGAGAATATGAAAATAATAGGCTATTGTGTGTGTGTGTGTGCACGTGTGTACAGACAAGGGAAAAATGAACCGTAACCAGAGGGAGTGATCCAGTGTAGTACTGTTTGGCCAGTCAGAGAACCTAATAAATCTTTAGCGGTAGCATCTCAACGGGTGGCTGGTGCCCTGACCAACCTTGTCGGTCAGTGGTGAGTAGGAATATGGGTATGGTGGGATGGGGGGGGAGAAGATGTAAGGAATATATATATATATATATATATATATATATATATATATATATATATATATATATATATATATTTACATGTATATATATATATATATACAGTATATAAATATATATATGTATATATATTATATACATATATAAATTATATATATATAAATATATATATATATATAAATATATACATATATATATATATATATATATATATATATATATATATATATATCTACAGTATATATAAATATATATATATATATATATATATATATATATATATATATATATAAATGTATATAAATATATATATATAAATATATATATAAATATATATATATATATATATATATATATATAAATATATATAAATATATATATATATATATATATATATATATTTATATATATATATATACTTTATATATATACAGTATATATATACATATATATATATGCAGTATATATATATATATATATATATATATATATATATATATATATATATATATATATGTATATATATATATATATATATATATATATATATATATATATATATTCTTACGAAGCTGGTCTAGTGTAGAGTAAATATCTTATTAATGTATTTTATTTATGTATTTCATTTGTGAGGTGAATAGCCAGCTCTTGAGGTGAGTCCCTTTCATGTAGGTATAAGTTTTATATTTAAATTACTAAAGACTTTTGTCGTTTATTGCATTGTATGTTTCATTCAAGTCTGTATATGTAAATTTACGTTATTTCTAAGAATTAACTTTTTATTTCACATATTTTGTTAAGAAGTCTTACGTAATCTGTTTAAGAGTGTTATATGACCCTACGAGGTATGAACGAGGGCTTATGTAAATTTTCTTTATATTTTTATGAGATATTGCATCAGGTTTGTGAGAAAATACGCAATTCTAGTATTTGCCACGTGTTTTGGAAGGTTCCCGAAAAGCCCAGAATTAGTTTTCATCTTTTTTTATTTCCGAGAACGGTAAGTGGCAGAGCCAGCTGAGAGAGAGTGTTCTCGCTGGTGCGTTGGTATGGGTCCGAGAGTTTAATCATTGGCAACCTTACGCCATTAAGCCGTCCCCCAAGCAACGAGAATAATCTATTTAGAATAATCTAGAAGTTACTAAATTTATATATATGAGCCCCCAGTGATGCATAGCAGCAGAAGAGAACCAGCCTATCAGTGTGAAAGAGCCAGCATCCCCTCTCTCTCAAGTGTTTGAAGAGTATCCTTTCCAAAGTGATTTTGTGCCCAACGTAAATCGTGTGTAGTGTGTGGAAATGTTATGGAAGACGTTAAAGGTGATTTTGAATTTGTTGTGTATTGGTGAGTGCTGGTATTGTGTAAATTTTTGTAACTGCCCCAGGGAGATTTATGCAAAAAACGTGAATTATACTTATTTTGACATTACTTCGTGCGAGCTAAAAACTTGCCAATTTATCAATTGCTTTATGTAATTTCTTTAAGAGTTTAATCCTTATATTATCTATTTTCATTAAATATCAAGCTTAATTATTGGTGTAAAATTTAATTTCCAATGAAACATGTGATTGTATAATATTCATAAGTATTAATTTCTATTGTCTTAATCTAAGTTTTGCTCAGACTTAATATTTAGAGTAATTTGTTTTTTATGTAAATTCTTTCAAAGTGTTGTAATTTTTATAGAATATATTTATTTTTGTAAAGAGTGTATTATTTCAATCACCAGTGTTTATTTCAGTACTCTCATATCCCTGTTAAAGAATCGAAGTAAGAGTTTGTTTGAATACAGCAGTTCTTATTGATATTTACCCAGTCCTTTTTTTTTAGTGTACTTAAGCGACCTTTGGATATTCATTGTTTTTATGCATAGGTGTCTGGGAGTTATTTAACTGTCTCAGAACTCGGGTATTAATATTTTCAAGTGTAACCGATTTAATTTAAAAACAATCATGTGAGTTTGGAACTCGAGAGGATATGTAGCTTGCCAGCTGTAATATATGTAATATTATATTTGGTTCCTAGACCATGGGACTAAAGTTAATTTTATATATATATATATATATATATATATATATATATATATATATATATATATATATACATATATATATATACGTGTATATATATATATATATACAGTCAGCGCGGATCGCTGTGTCCGGGTAGTGGGCCGGACACAGCGTTCCGCGCAAATCGGAGGCATGGGGTTTATCGGGGAAAAAATCGACTGGGACAAATTGACTAATTGGCATCTTTTTATACAAGTTGGCATCTACATATCTGCGTAGGTGGAAGCTAGCCAGTGTGTTTCCTGTAGTCGTGGAGTGAGGTTGTATCAGGTTGAGAGGGCCGAGTTGCAATCGTTCTTTTGTGAGTTCGCGTGGCATTTTTGTGTATCAAACCCATCCCCCCCGTGATGTCTAGACCCCGTACAAGTCACGATGACATTGTTAGAGTGATAACCTGTCATAATTTAGGTCAGCAAACGAAGGAAATCGTCAGGAATACTGGCGTGAACGAGAGGACAGTGAGGCGCTTGGTGGCGAAGTACAAGGCAGGAGGTAGCGCCGAGGTCCCTTCTCACTCCCAGGCTGGTTCCCCTCCCCGGAAGATTCCTGATCGTACTTTACATATATTAAAGCGAACCCTAGAAGAAAATCCAACATTAACAGCTAAGCAACTTAAAGAACAGAACCCTAAATTGTTGAGCGACGTCAGTGTTCGTACGATTCAGGAAAACCTGTCGAAGCGCCTCGACTTCGAGAAAGTGATCGCGCGAAAGAAGCCCGCTATAACTTTGAAACAAAGGCAGAGGAGGGTTGCTTTTGCCAAGACATACAAGGATTGGACCTTGGAGCAGTGGCGTAGTGTCTTGTGGAGTGACGAAGCGACCTTTTGTGTGAGTGAGACGATCGGGAAAAAAGTGTGGCGGCGAAAGGGGTCAGATCCTCTTAAGCCTAATCTCACGGCCAAGACAGTTAAGCACCCAGCATCGCTTATGGTCTGGGGTTCGTTTGCCTACGGTGGTGCCCCAAGCCTTGTTGTTTTGCCTAAAGGCATAACGGTTAATGCTGACCGCTATTTGAACATTTTAAAAGACAATTTAGCGGATTGTTTTGCGGCTACAGGAGCTGAAATTTTTCAGCAGGACGGTGCCCCTTGCCATACGGCTAAAAAAGTGAAAAAGTGGCTGGAAAATAGCGAAGTGAACTATATTCCTGATTGGCCAGGTCAAAGTCCTGATATTTCGCCCATTGAGAACCTTTGGGCGATAGTTAAAGCCCGCCTTCGTAAAGAAGTGACGACAAACGTGACACTTCTCGAGGCGGCGCTCCATAAGGTGTGGGCGGAAATACCTGCTGAAATACTCCAAAACCTCGCCGATAGTGTTCCTCGACGACTTTTGGAGGTCAAGAAGAGGAAAGGCTACCCTATAGACAAGTAGCAGGGATATTGGTGAGTGTTCAATTAAATTTTTATTGATTTATATTGTGTATTAGTGTAGATAGGGGGGGAGGACCAAAATGAATGCACGGCGGATGCTGCCCGGACACAGCGATCCGCGCTGAGTGTATATATATATATATATATATATATATATATATATATATATATATATATATATATGTCTCTCTCTCTCTCTCTCTCTCTCTCTCTCTCTCTATATATATATATATATATATATATATATATATATATATATATATATATATATATATATATATATATATATATATATGTATTATAGCCACGAAAGGAAAAATGAAAAAGACTTGATTGGAGTTAGTACTTTCATCCACTCAGGACATTATCAAACTCAGCAATGAGAATACATATGTTGTTGTTGGGGTATTAAAGCCAACACTTGTTGTTGGCACGGGCCTTTCCCTTGGTTGGCCCGTAGGTGATCTGTAAAAATTTATAAGGTAGTTGCATTAATGGAAATTTGAAAGGTTTTTAGTAGTAGAAAAAGATGTGGATAGGGTAAGGATGATGGTGGTAGTGGTAGAGGGCCATCATTTCTCGGATAGTGGTAGTTTGAAAAGTGGGGGTGTAAGGCTTTTGAAGATTAGAGAAAAATTGTGCAGGTGGGGTTGTCCAACCCTTTACTCCCTAGGGTCCCTGCAGAGAGATTTTTAAGTGGTAGATTAGTTGAGAAGTGAAAGGGGGTGATGTGAATAGAGCCTTACAATGAGGGGATGAGATGGTGCATGGAATGAGGAGGTCTTACCTTGGTGGAGGTAGTGTTGAAAGCAACTGTGCATGTGTGTCTATGCTTTCGACAATTGCTTTTGCCAGTGTGGCTGCCTCTTTCATGGCATGTGGTGTGTTGATGTCTACAAGTAGATCACCTCGTAGCTGTGCTGTTTCTCTGCATTCTAGTAGGTAGTGCAGGAGAGGTTGTTGTGGCATGACATCACAGTGTTCACACCTTGTCTGGATGTCATCTAGGAGTTCCCAGTTTGCTTTGTAACCCAGCCGGAGTCTGTGTATGCATACTGCCAGTTTTCTTGGGGTGTATCTGTCTATGGGAGGGGGTTCTAGTTCCGATGCCCATTTGTACCATGTTGCAGAGGGAGAGCCATTCTCTATCCTCATATGTAGTTCCTTGATTAGGTTGTTCTTGAGCTGTGTCTTTATTTTGCTTTTGATTTGTTGCAGTGCAGGCTGTATGTGCACCTGTACATTGTGAATGTGTTTGGTGCTTTTGGCTAGCTCATCAGCCTTTTCATTCCCTGGTATCCCGATGTGACTGGGGATCCAGTTTATAGTTACTAGTCTGTTTCTTTCATTATGTTGATGTAAGAGGATTTTAATGTCCGCTATCAGGGATTTGTTTTCTTTGTTTTTGTCCTGCTGTAGGACCTGCACTGAGGATCGTGAGTCAGTATGGATGACTACTGGTCCTTCCTCATTTTCAATAGAGTATTTTAATGCTTGCTGTATTGCGACAAGCTCTGTCTGCAGGGTGGAGACATTGTTGGATGTTCTCCAGCAAGCTGTGAAATTGCAGGAGTGAACTGCCGCTCCTGCTGTTTGGGTTCCAGGATCTACTGTACCATCAGTATAGTAGATCTGTGCCCCTGTTGTTTCTACTGAGGTTATAGCTGCTTCTGCTGCGTTTCTGAGTTCTTCTATTGTGCAGTTTTCTTTTGCCCTTGGGAGTTTGGTGTAGTTGAATTTAGCAACTTGTTTTTTCCATGGTGGAATGTGTATAGTACTTTGTGCTGTGTCAGGTTTTAATTGTAGGATTGTTTCTGTAAGGCCAAGTCTTTTGATGTTATCGCTATGGTCTTTGCCATAAGAATCTGGGGTTTGTACTTCAGGATGTTTGGATAGTTCCTCTCTTACTCGTCTTTTGGTGATTGAGTCTCTGTCTGACAGGAACATCTTTGCAACTATGCTTGCATTTCTTAGTGCAATTCTGTCTTCGAGGGTTGGTAGTCCGGTTTCCAACCTTAGGTTGCAAAGTCTTGTCCACATTGGGGCACCCAACATGAGCCTCATGGCATTGTTTTGAATCACTTCAATTGTGCTTGTTTGTAGATCTGTTAGTCCCAGGAGTGTTGGGGCGGCATAGTCTACTAGTGATCTGGAACAGGCTAGATAGTATTTCTTTTGGATGTGTTCATTTGCTCCATCCTTGAGCCTGCACATATATCTCATAGCTGCATTTCTGGCATTTGTTCTTTCCTTGAGATTTTTTATCTCTTGCTTGAAAGTGAGCTGTTTGTCTATTATTACCCCGAGGTATGTGTATCGGTCCACCCATTCTAGGGGTTCCATTCCTATTGTGAGTGGTTGTACGGGGTTTGGGGCTTTGATTGTCATTGCTTTTGTTTTGGCAATGTTAATTTTTAGTCCAAGCTCATTGGATTTGTGGCTGATGGCATTGAGTGCTCTTTGCATTTTTATTGTCCTGACTGGCCCTCGAGCTATTACACATACATCATCTGCATAGATAAATATATTAACTCCTTCAGGTAGCTGAAGTGAGGCTATATTTTCCATGAGGATGTTGAAAAGGAGGGGGCTTAGAATTCCTCCTTGTGGCGTACCATTTTCCAATTCATGATATGTGGATATCACTCCTTGAAATTTGACTCTGGCTTGCCTTCCTAGCATGTAGTTTTTAGTCCATGCTAGTAGGTGTCCTTTGACTCCTTTTTTGGCTACTGATTGCAGCACTGCAACTGGGCTTGCAAGCTCGAAGGCTTTTTCAAAGTCTATGAAGACTATTGTTGCCTTGTTCTGATTTATGCAGCTTAATACATCTGTGATGCATTCAGAGGTTCCAATTCCCTCCTGATATGCATATAGCTGCTTGTTTAGGGGGCCAATTTTGTACTTTAATCTGTTTAAGACCATTTTTTCTCCTGTTTTTTCTATACAGGATACCAAGGCTATTGGCCTGGGATTTGTTGGATCCTTTGGCTTGGGGATTGGCTGTGTATCTTGTTGTCTCCAGGTTTGAGGCCTTATGTGCTCTAGGTGTGTTTTGTTTAGTAATCTTAGGAATGCAGTTTCTCCTGCTGGACCCATGTGGACATAGATTAGTAAGTTTTGATGTAACTTCATTGTTTACCAAAGTGCCGGTTGATGACTTATTGGATTTCCTGTCGGGTATTTTAGATGCTTATGATTTACCTTTATCAACCCATACTATTATTGAGCTTATTTGTTTGTGCATTAAAAAATGTAAATTTAGTTTTAATGGAGATGTCTATGAACAGGTTTTTGGTATGGCTATGGGTAATCCTCTGTCCCCACTTTTATCCAACATATATATGGAATTTTTTGAATCTAGATTAATCCCTTCAGTGTGGTCTTCCCAAATTGTGTGGTATCGATATGTTGATGATGTTCTAGGTATTTTAGAAGAAAATTTTAATCTTGAGGGCTTTGTTTCAATCATTAATTCATTAGTACCATCAATAAAATTCACTATAGAAAATGAAGAAAATAACCGTATCCCATTTTTAGACGTTTTAATAGTTAGAGAAACAGATAAATTTAAGTTTTCCATATATAGAAAGCCTACAAATAATTTTTCATATGTACATTTTTACTCCGGTCACTCTAAAAATATTAAGCATTCAGTTTTTTCCTCCATGTACCTTAGGGCATTGAGAATTTGTAGCCCAGATTACATTGAGGAGGAGTTCACTAAAATAGAAAAAATTGCAACAGATCTTTGTTATCCTAAATATTTCTTAGAAAAATGTATGAATAAGGCTAAGAAAACATTTTATAGTGTCCAATTAGAGAGAAAGGAAACAATTAATAATATGCTTTGTTTGCCATTTCATGTTTGTTTTTTAGATGTTATACCCCTTTTGAAAAAACTAGACATTTCTGTAGTGTTTAAATATAATTGTACATTAAAAAAACATGTTAATTAAGAATAG
>NC_090738.1:44615906-44618406 GCF_036898095.1 Palaemon carinicauda
TGCCAGTTTCCAACTAGATAAAAATGTCAAGAGACAAATCCTGGGTTTTCAGGCAACTCTCACGGATGCTTACCCTCGCAACAGGGAGACAAACTCTCTCAGTCAGCTAGCTACGCCCACCCTTTGTCCCCGAAATAAAAAAATGATACCATATATCACAAGGTTTTTTGGAAAAATTCTAAAGCACATGGCAGAATAAGTGCGTGTTTTCTCTCAATCATGATGCAATACCTCATAAAGATATAAAAGAACATTACATAAGCCCTTGTTCTTATCTCGTATGGTCACATAACACTCTCAAACATAATACGTAAGACTTTGTAACAAAAATATGTGAAAAAAAAAGTTTTCTTAAAATTAACGTAAATTTACATAATAAACTTAAATCTACACGAGAGGAACTCATCTTATGGGCTGGTTATTCATCTCTTCCATGCACAAATGAAATATATAAATAAATACGAATAAACTATTGTATTTACTCTACACTAGACCAGCTTTGTAAGAAATATATATATGTGTGTGTGTGTGTGTGTGTGTGTGTATGTATTTAAAGGTCTTTGCAACATCCTATTGGGCCCTAGCTGCTTTTACTGTATAGCCTTCGGCTATACCCTCGTTCAGTCTTGCTTTCCAATTTCATAAAGATTTACTACTGTACATACTGCAACTAGGGGTCTTTCCCCAGTCACCTATTGGCGCTGAGTAGCCCCCCAGACCCCAGTGTCTTATGGTCCAAATTGATACACCCAGGACTAGCCTACACAACTAACTTCCCTACGCAACTGTGCAATTCACCTATATATTTCGTGCACCCTTGAGCTTCCTGGATTCCAAATGTCCTCCTTTCCCATACGTCTTTCCAGACATCAATCCGCCCACTTAATCTATCCCTTCTTCGCCTCCTACTTTTGGATTCAATTCGATATTCATAGCTGTTGACCATGGAAACATCGCAAAAAGAAATAGGCAGCTGTATTTTTTATCTCTTCAACCAGATTTAAATTTTGAAGCATTGAGACTCAGAATTTTTATTTTTTGGTATAGATTATATTCACACCATAGCAATGGCGTAGACAGGATTCATTTTAGGGAGGACCTACCCTTTATACTAAAATTAATTCGATGTCCATTCGTCTCTTGGTCTAGTATAAACACAAAATTCATTGTTGGTATATCTATTATATTATTAGGCCGGATGCTAAAATTCTACATCGTACATTTATTGTTTAAAACTGCAAACACCAAGTAAGATTCGTGATTACTAGTTTAGAAAAATGCAGGAAATTACAGGAATTCGTGTTCAAAAGTAATCTGTTAGTATGAAATATATATATGATAATTAGAAAATATTTATAGATTAATATAGCTAATGCATCATAAATCAGAGAAAGTATGTCATATCCTCACGGCATTACCCATTCTATTCATATTATATTAGGTAAATGTCCCATAAGTTATTAATGATAGTGAAGCTAAGATTCAAGAATAATATGCATGACTGTGTACAGTATATTGATACTGTAACCTAAAGTGATCACTATGAATTATCGTCATATGATTGAGTGGAGATTCGTTGCTTTAAAACTGTATTTTGGTGTATCATGAAAAATACATTTCATCTCAAAATTACGAAGGTAGTGCACATAATCAGTGTATAACACTTTCAGTCTTTGGGGGGATATCTTTGAGGAGTAAAATAGTCTGACATTAGCCGGAAACCCAGAGTTTAATACATAGTTAAATACCAGTATGGAATTTAACGGGTATAAGTGTTAGCTTTTATGCCTCTAGTTTTTAACACTAGTGTTTATTAGTAGATAAAGCTATAAAAACTCCAAATAAGGAGAAAATATATTCACTGACCCTCAGTGGATTCAATAAGGGTGGCGGAAGTGGAAACCGAAGGACCGAGTTGAAGCGCGATGCTTAACGCTGCCTTTCTTATACAAGTGACATTATAAGATTATTTATTGAATGCGCACTTGGGATGCTGGGCAAATACATGACTTATGTTTCACTTCCCAATTGTTAGCATTATATCTTTTGCTGTAAATATGATTAATACATAATACATTTTGTGAGATTACAGTAAGAAGGTGCTTTTGAAGCCCCCACTGATGAGCTTTCACGAAGGAAATTTACCCAATTCTGTATAGAATCGGTCAGACTCTTTCGTTCCACGTTATCATAGACAAAAACTTTTGCTTGACTGAGCTTTGCACAGTTGTACACAGTATCTCAAGGTGCCGGAGTTAGTGCGCGTTGCAAGGGTAAACCCGTATCGCTCTCTTGGACGAACAATTGCTGATGAGCAAAACCGCCTGTTGAAAATCGCTGTGCCAATAGAGTAAATGTGCTTATGAGAAATTATTACAAGGACAACTTTTGTGATGTAGTAAACCTTTTAACTTTAGTGGTTTAGATTTTCACATGTTTAAAATAAAGATGGAAAGGATATTAAACGTTTATTATTATTGTAATTATTATTATTATTATT
>NC_090738.1:44625906-44700906 GCF_036898095.1 Palaemon carinicauda
TGGTACTATTTATCAATAGCCGAAAAAAGAAGTCTAGATAACTATTATTGTGAAATTCACGAGAGAGAGAGAGAGAGAGAGAGAGAGAGAGAGAGAGAGAGAGAGAGAGAGAGAGAGAGAGAGAGAGAGAGAGAGACCCTCCACTACCCCAGGAAATCCTATAAATATGCTGATATTCCTAAATTTGGGTCATCATACTGTGGTTTATTAATAGACAGACAGCGAGTAATGAAGTTAATTATTGGAATAGTTGCAAGATCAAATGTGATATCAACAAGGTTATCTTCAGAAAATAGAGAACAGCATGAATAGCCCAAATAGTTTTGAGGAATTTGATTTAAAAATAGTTCATGGCTGTCCGCTGAATGGTTGTATCAGTAATCAACTCCTGTAGGATAGTGCAAACGTCAGAACGTCCTTTGCCCGGAAGGTTGCTACTGCAGAGACGTCCTCTATCTTCATATCTAGAATCTAATTACATCTAACTCTAAGTGAATTAAGGGATGTTCCCTTCTCTTGTTAAGGAGTCTCCCAACATCCCTATGGCCACTTCTGTTTTTTGTTTTTCTTTTTGCTATTGGTGCCTGTCTTTGGAATTTTCTTCCTTCTTATGTTTTCCTGAATATATTCCTCTCGTTCATTATTAAGCCAACACATTCTTTCTCCCATTTTCTAATTTCCTTCTTCTGTTGGTTTCTGGGCTAAAACTGAACTTCAGTTAACTCGACCCCTTATCTTTTGCTCTTGAAAAAGATATAATCAAACTATTCTCTAATACAGGAGACGGACCCAAGTGCTAAATATACTGTGGCCATATGGGGAACGAGAGATACTGTTAAAAGATTATAGGGAAATATTTATCAAGCAGTTTACTTCCGGTGTTTGGAGAGGATTTCTATCTGATAAGGACTCAAAGCTACCCAAGCTCCACATAAATCCTTACGTCCATATAAAAGAAAGACTTTGTTGTGGTTTCCTTTGTTTCGGTAAATTTCAACTGCAACTCTCCCAATACTCGAATCACAAAGATGATTGAAATTGATATTTGTTTGAATTAATCCTTTTAAATATCTTCTTAGATTGTGTATTTAAATGCATTTCTGAGTTGTCTGGTAACATCGAATACTAACCTAAGATTCATTTGCAGTATCATCTTTTAGTTCCAATTAGGAAGCTGTTCGAAGGATATGCCTTGTCTATGTCCATTTGTCGGAAATAGTTCTCATGGGTTTCAGGGAAATTGGGGAAGAGGGGGGGGGGGGAGATGGGACAAGGGAGCGTTGATAGGGTTTCGAAATAAATCTGGAAAGCCAATTAAAAATCCATATCTAAAACAGTTTCTGTAAATCCATGAAATTTTGTGATGGTGTGAATTATGAATAAAAGAATTTTAGATGAGATTTTGAGGTAGAACAAGATGCCAATTATGAATGTACTAGTGTACGAAACCCGTCATAAATGGCGACTAAATATTTAAATAAATACCGTTATGCACGCATGCTCACACAAACGCACTCCTCTTACCGGTGTATGGCTACTACCAATCCCCCTTGAGGGATGGGAGAGTTGAGCGTGACCGAATATATATATATATATATATATATATATATATATATATATATATATATGGATGTATCTATATATGTGTGTATATATATATATATATATATATATATATATATATATATATATATATATATATATATATATATATATATATATGTATGGATGTATTTATGTATGTTTGTATTTATATTTTTATGCATATATATATATATATGTATATATATATGTATATATGTATGTATATATGTATATACTGTATATGTACATATGTATATATATTTGTATGTATATGTATATATGTATATATATATGTATATGTATATCTATCTATATATATATATATATATATATATATATATATATATATATATATATATATATATATATATATATATAGAGCCACATTTGCTCTTTATTGTGTAGGCGAGGTAGCTGCTCTTGGTGAAGCAGCCGAAGTTTGGGGGACGTGATTTACTTGTAGGCAAAAACCTTTTTCTACTGATGGAAATGCGTGCTGTGAATACTTCCCTAGTTTAATGCATGCAACTTTATCGGAAAAAAAAGTAACTGTCTATTGTCGAGGAAATATAGCTGATATTCGCTGGCAAAAGTCGCAGTTGAGTAAAAGTACATCATTTCTGTTAACGGGAGTAAAATATATGATTTATATGCCCATAAAAGCATGAAAATTAGATATAATTGGCCCAGAATAATGATGAACTCACGAAGTGTGTGATCGCACGTTGAGTGAAAGCTTCAGAGGGAAATATGTTCTCGATGCGCAGACAGGTAAACACCTTCGTTCACAAGTATGTATAGAATACCATTACAGGGCCAAGCGAGCAATTTTATTACCTGTACACCATTTACACAACATTATTGTGCGTCCTTATCAATTATATCTTTTACTCCTCCCTCCCCCCAAAAATATAGCACAAGATTAATTATCATTACTTCAAAAGTTCAAACTTTCCGGGAAGGATTTTTATATTGAACAGGAAGACACAAGTTTCTTTTCATAATTGATTTATGAAGGATCTATTTTAATGTTACTGTTCTGGAAATATTCTATTTAAGTTGTTCATTATTTCTCCTGTAATTTTTTTATTTCCTTTCCTCGTTGGACTAATTTTCCCTGTTGGAGCCCTTGAGCTTATAGTATCCTGCTTTTCCAACTAGCGTTGTAGCTTAGCTATCATCATTATTATTAGTAATAATGATAATACTAATAATGATAATGATGATAATAATACTTTTGAAAAACTTTTATACAAGTAATAGTAAGTTCCTTTGCGATGAAGTGATCTCGAAGCGTGTGCCACACGCTTAGCAATGACATAATCTCTCTCCCTTTTGTCTTTTACCTTTAGCATGTTTGCTTGCAATTCATTTTAGAAATCTGGTTAGTAAATCGTTGATATTTTTGGCTAGTTGGATATGATGTGCTCATTGTGATGGTTATTTTATCATCATCAGTATTATTATTATCTTGATTACAGCCACGAAATCTTGCAATTTATTAAAGACTGGCTTTTTGTCTTAGAAAAGTGTCATGATTGAGATTAGTATAGACTAGTGAAATTATTCAGTATTTGGTTGCTCGTTACGTAAACTGCATATAAGCAAAGTTTCGTTCAGGAAAAGTGTATTTTATAGGAATTGTGTTTGATATTACATAATACCAATTCACAATGCAGCGGTTACTGCTACTGTTACGATACTGCTACAAGTTTCTGTAATATTTACCATTGAAATTGTTCATTTTTTTACAAAGGAAATTCGCCAAATTAAACTATATTTATAATAAATATATTATGCAATTATATAAGATAACAAAGAAATCGCTCATGTGTTTGAAATAAAATGTTGCATAAGTATTTTACAAATAAAAAAAAATTGGATAGTTTTACCTTCGTTTTCCGTTATCCACTCCCAAATGAGTTGGATGGTCCCGAGTTGAGGGTGGGTGGGTGGGCGGATGGTCAGGGTTGGATGGGCGGTTGGGTGACAGTGGGCTTCAAGGCAGGTGGGTGGGTGAGTCAGGTAGACGCACTTATGCCCAAAGGTGACCAAAATGGCAACAGCAGCAGCAACGTCGAATAGAACAACTTGGTTTTACTTCCTTGTCCTATTGCTGATGTAATAATACCTGATCAGCGTCGCGTTCATTTGGTATTCATCTAGCCTTGTTTGGTTAACCTAGCGGCTTTATACTGCCCGGGGTCGTTCAGTTTCCTGGTGTTAGTTCATCCGACCTGTTTGTTGAATATTGAGCACTTTGAAAGGTTTACCAACTTTGAGAAAAAAAATGATTACGGATTAATCACCAGTAAAGACCTTATGTCTGAAAAATAATTGTCTTCTGGGTATAACCACTACAGTGCACAGTGGTCGACGTTTTTAGAGAAAGAAATTAATTATTCGATAATAATCTTCTGACGATATTAGATATCGCTAGTTATTTCACATACATATGTGTAACATTACCACAGAATATTGCATCGATTGAAATTTTCTATTTATAATCAAAACACTGCGTTAGAAACACAACCACTATACAGTAATATCCAACCAACTGTTAGTGGCAGCAGAGAAAACTTCGAAAGTGAACGTAAACACGGCTCGCGTGCTCACCGTACCACGTGTGTGTCCGCTGGGAGTCGCTCCCCACAACAAACTGAGCGAGATGTAACAACTCGGGAATGGATCCTCCTCTGTAACAGATCGCGGTTCAACGTGAAGGTTTATTGCTGTGTAGGGGATTTTCTGTGGGAGGGGGCGGGTAACGAGGGATCTCGCTGTTGCCAGTGGTGTGGAAAGGGGGTCAGCAGATATAATTTGTAAATTATACCCTTTTGCTTGGGGGATGGGGTGGGGGTCTTGATGTAATACGGTGGGAGAGATGCATGTTCGTGATCTGGTCACGCTATCTAGTTTTTATTCGCATAATACTTGCGTTTTGTTTACATCTCGCGATGAGGGAAATATAAAGGCTGGAACTTATAACAATAACAATTTGATGTTAAATTTTAATATTATTTTCATCCCCACCCTAAAATTAATAATGAAATTAAATGGTGTGTTATGAATTATTATAAGTGAAAGTAATTAATAAAAACTGGAAGCAATCGTAAAAAATGTCGGAAAGCATATATCATAATTGGTTTGATAATGCATAATTAGAATAATAATAATGTATTTTGCATGGTAAATTTTACATGAATGATTTAAGAGGCAATTTCTTATTAACTAAGGGATAATACTGAAATCATTCCGCATTTAAAACATGATTTTACTATTAATGTGTTTTAATTTCTCGTGCAGTAGTTAACAGAGAGAGAGAGAGAGAGAGAGGGGGGGGGATTCGCATTGCAGAAAACAGTTCCATAGAAGGGGTGCTAAAGGAAATCAATTTATAGCATCCATTTAAATAGCTCATCAAATAGAAAAAAAAGGGCACAAAATCGTCCCTACCCATAAAAAGAGAAGGGGGAAACCTGAAAGACCGGAGAGACGGGGGAATTGTCACTTCCAGATTGTGGGAAACTTACACACGGAGCTTCTCAAACGCATGTTTCACAAAAGCAGTCTCAGCGCATACCTCCGCCAAGAGCAACTATCAAAATATCCTTTATCTATCTAAAAAATATGAAAAATGATCTCAGGCATATGATATTCTTCCTCTAAAGTAAAGTAAAATCCTCAAAAAGGTATCTTAACAGTTTGCTTGACCCATCATTGGCCCCTAGCCAACCTTTGTCCAAAAGTTCATTCAAAGCCGTCAGTGAATTTTTTTTTTTTGCTGTATCTTGGAGAGAGGCAACGCGGTTGAACCAGCATAACCTCCGTCGATCTTTGTTGGCAGGAGTAATTAATCAATACCGTTCCCCTTTTTAGCAAATTTGTTAGGTAATGAAACACCTCACATAGCACGTGCCGTTGGCAGATTAACCCACCGGATGTAATTATCTTTGTTTTTTCTTTCTTTACTCTTCTTTGTCATTTTTTAATTGATTAATCCCGATTTCCGTTTCGTAAATCAAATTGTAATTTGCCGATATTATTTTGATTTGTGTACCGTTTCATGAAGGTTTGATTGTGTATAGAGCTTTTCTTGGTGAATGTTTTATTTTGTTTTTCAACTTTCATGAGGAAATTCCAAACCTACGGTTAAATCCTTTCATACAGAAGGAACGTAATGTTCCTTTTGGTATATCATTAATGACCACAATTGATGCGCTGCCAGTTTAAGCAATGCTTATAATAATAAGGAATTTTATTGTGCAATTTTATTGAGCCTGGTGTAATAGGAAGTAATCCTAAATTTTTTTCACGTTTGTTTGTATAAGTCCAGTTTACAATGTTTCCATCCTTTGTGTTGTACACTCACAATAGAAGTTCTTTGGATTGTCCCCTAAAACCTGGATTTTTGTATCTCTTTGTTAATGTGCTTTCTTTGTGTTCGTGTTGGAAGAGGTTAGCCATTGTTCTGGCAACCAGCATGTTTTCATGTGATTGCCACATGAAAGTTGGACGGAGGTTACGTGTTCGACCATTTTTTAGGTTTTGTTTGTCAGCTCAGTCCTTAAAGCATTTCCAAAATAATTCTGGAGGGATTTCAATTCTTAGGTTTTTGTTGTTGTTATTTGTTAGTCTTTGTTCTTTATCAATGGTGTTTTTTTTTTTTTTTTTTTTTTTTTTTTTATTGAGCTTTCGTCTTATTCATTGTTCTGAAAAAAAAAAATTCCGTTCTTGTTTGTTGGTGTAAATGTCGAAAATAAAGTCCATGTGAACTTATAAATGAAAATTTTCTGCTTTGTAAAACTATTAAACATCGATATTTAGGAATATAAGAACTTTACTAAAAATGTATAGATATTTTACAATATGCTCGCAAGGTAACGATCTTACATAATAAACTTCCTTAGCTGTGGCAATGAAAAATTAAGTAAATTTTTACCGTAAACAAAGAGATTTTTGTTAAAACAAACATTAATATGTCTAAAGAGATAAGGAAGTGCTTTATCATGTTTTAAAAGTGTTAAATTATCTTTTTGTCAGCCTAAAAAGGTTTCCCCAGTGTCAATTGAAGAGTGAAATAGTTGCTTTTCAGCTATGAAGGTTATCGACATCATGAAGGGTCTCTCTCTCTCTCTCTCTCTCTCTCTCTCATATATAAGTTTTGCAACTTATGAATACAAGGTTACGTGTGACGCAGCTCTTAACTTACCTTCTCAGTTGTGCTCTGCTGCCGTTCTCTGATAGGCTTAAATAAAATCCTTAATGGTTTAAAGGTTTAAAAACCGCTCATAAATGGCAGAGGCAAGGGACAGTGACATTGCCCTATCAAGCAGGACAATGCCCATGAGATTGACCATATAAACATATGATCAGCGCCCAAGCCCCCTCTCCACCCAAGCTAGGACCAAGGAGGGCCAGGCAATGGCTGCTGAGGACTCTGCAGATAGACCTATAGACTACCCTAACCCCCCCCCCCCTTAGTTCACAAGGGCAGTGAGGTTGCAGAGACAAAAGGAACTAACGAGTTAGAACAGGACTTGAACCCCAGTCTGGTAATCACCAGGCAAGGACGCTACCACCAGGCCACCACAACCTTTAAAATGAACTGCGAGTTAAATGTTTAACATTACTTTGTGTTAATCTCTACTCAAACTTTCCCTTTGACGGCAATAAAAGAAATGCATCTGATGGTGCCGTCAGCAAACTAGGTGTTACAGCTAAGGCTTCCAAAACGTATAGACATGGTGGTACTTGGGTCACTCGTTCAATAAAATTTTCGAATATCGCTCTATTGAATCTGTTGATGTCAGCATCACTCGATATAAACTCGATATAATTTTGTAGGAGACAAAAGTGTTTAAATTGCTGTACTCTTTTTCTCGTCGATAGTCATTAGAATTCAGTTCGTTGGATTTTAATGCAAAATATCATATTTGTTTTTCAGTAAATTATTTCAGTAGGAGTCTTAAAATCATAATCGCATACGCATAAGTAGTAGTGCGTTCTACTCCCTTAGCAAAGTAACAGCATCCACATTGTGTCGAGGTGCCACGGTTTCATTCTACCTCTCACTATCACTAGATGTCTTTCATTTTTTTTTTCGAATTAAAATTTTAGCGAATGCAATACTTTAAACATTGTTGTTTGTGTACCATACTACTACTACTACTACTACTACAACCCAAGTTACAACCCTAACTGGAAAAGCAGGATCCTACAATCCCAAGGGCACCAACAGGGAAAATACTCCAGTGAGGAAAGGAAATAGATAAATTATATAATATTATGGGAAGTAATTAATAAAGATATAAAACATCTTAAGATCAGTAACAACGTGGAGATAGGACTGTCATATATAAACTATGTGGAGAGGCTTATGTCAACCTGTTCAACATAAAAACATTCGCAACAAGTTTGAACTTCGTAAGGACCACCTATTTAATCGCCTGATTAGGAAGATCATTCCACAACTTGGTCACAGGTGGTATAAAACTTCTAGAGTACTGTGCAGTATTGGGCTTTATGATGGGGAAGGCAATATTATTAGAACTAACAGCATACCTAGTATTACGAGAAGTATGGTTGTCTGGGAAGATCTGAATTCGAAGGATGGTGAGAAATATGAAAAATCTTATGCCACATGTATAGGGGACTAATTGAACGACGGTGATAGAGGTTAATGTCTACAGTAGATCAGGAATAAGAAATTTAACAGACCGTAAGTTCCTGTCCAACAAATTAAGATGATAATCAGCAGCTGAAGACCAGACAGGAGAACAATACTCGAAATAAGGCAGAATGAATGAATAAAAACATTTCTTCAGGATAGATTGATCACCGAAAATCTTAAGACTTTCTTAATAAGCCAGTTTTGTGCAATTGAAGAAGAAACAAACTGAATCTGTTTCTCAAAAGTAAATTTGCTATCAAGAATCACATCTAAAGTTTTAGGAGTTGCATATAGTAAAAAAAACTAACAATTCAGAGTTCTGGATGTTCAGGAGCCACTATCTTTGACGTACTTACTGTCATATTTTAATTTTTAGCCTTTAACTCCATGCCACATAATTTGCAGCATGAGCTAATTTTGACTACGTCTCTTGTTTTTTTGTTGAATTTTTATATCCTTTGATTTTATTGATTTTTTTACATGTTTTAGATGTTTGCGTTTCGATTTAATGTTCATTCATGCTTATTGCATAGCAATATTTATCTATTCTGATGTGTTATTTTATTGAGAGACGATCACATTTTCATTTTTTGGGGTGGGGAGGATTTAGCAAAACATACGCTCTTTCTGCGCGTGCTTTTAATATTGTAGCTTACAAAACTTCCACTAGAAAACAGGAACAGTGGCTAAATCGTGATTAGATGCACCTTTTTATGCATTACGGAAGCACGCACACAAACCGAGTTCACATAAGGAAGTTACATACGGTAGTTCTGTCAACCATGATTTTGGCAAAAATAGATGATAAGATATTCTATTGTATTTATAAATAAGTACAAATGTGTTGCATTTACAGTGTTTACACGTCTGAGATTTGTAAAGGTTCTATAAGAATCAGTGTAGTGGAATAAAAATCTAGGAAATTATGTTTTATGAAGTATCCGGTAGTGATGATAAATCAGAATATATATACTATAGAATAGATATATGGCCGTGTAGATTAAGTATAAACGGAAGAAGAAAAATATACTCCTGAGATAGCATAAATATGCGGAAAGGAACAAAAATATAGGCGGTAAAATATGTAACGTGTTTGATATGCTGTAACAAACAAAACTAGAAAATCACTAACAGTGCAGACCTCCGCTACAGCAGCTTATTTCTCGAAACTAGCTAGTCTTAGGGTTAATTCGGTTGACCTTTCGCTCTACCACGACCTTGACCTTGACCTTTAACTTAAGACTTCCAAAATAGAATCACTTCCACGTCTCAACATAACAATTAATCCCCGAAAGTTTCACTACTTTGAGTAAAATTGTGGCCAGGAAGTTGTTCACAAACAAACAAACAGATAACGAAATTGCAAAGAAAGATATGTCACAACAGTACGAAAACATAAACATAAAAGTGTCCGACTACGAACATATAAGCTAAAATAGGCCACAGTACGATTTTTTTTTTTCTCTCCGGTACGACGCAAAAAGCGAGGCACGTAAACAAAGACATGGTGGAGATCATACATGCATGAAGCAATGGGAGGGAGATGCCAGTGTTGTTTTCTTCTTTCGAAACCGAAAATTCCAACTTCTTGATGTTTATATCATTTATAAATTTATAAATCGAGGTTTTTATTTTCTTCGGTGGCCTGAAGGTTTCCTAGTCTGGAATGTAGGTCAGACATTGCACCCATGTGCCAAGGAATAGCCGGTACGGTTTGGAAGTGGGCGTTATGGGAACGGTTTTCTGGAGGGGCGGCCCCTCCAGAACCTTAATCAGAGGCCAGTGTGGACGTCGTTGAACGCGAGAGAGAGAGAGAGAGAGAGAGAGAGAGAGAGAGAGAGAGAGAGAGAGAGAGAGAGAGAGAGAGAGAGAGAACTGATTAGTCACACACCCAAAAAAAAATTTGCGCAAGAAGCAAAGAACAATAGATGAGTATAAAGATGGGATGTGTTCAGATATAATCTGAATTCAATTGAAAAAATTCCAATCGTTTGTCTCCGATATATTAAATCTTTGGCTGAAGTGTCAAAAAAATGGATAACGCTCCTAAAAATTAATTATAATCCTTATCGTTAATTAAATAACATTTCTTAGAAAGCTAACATTCTTCAATGCAAAAATACAAGATAGAAAAATAGGATGGGTCATCTAGAGTCCTAGACAAGGTGGCCTTTCACCCGCACCTCTAAAAATATTCACGAATAATTTTTGAAATACTTTGTAAACAAACCAACAAGCAAACTGACACGAATGATATTGATGACCAGCAAGAATTTTATGCGATTGCCTCACGCACATCTGCCAGAGGTAAAGACTTTCACAAAGTCAGCAATTTGCGGTTGAGCGTTTTTATGTTGCAGTTTTAGCTCTGTCGAGATGAGTGACGAAGGAGGAGTCCATTTTGCAGCGAAAGTTCTATGTAGCTTTGGTACATTTTTGCCTCCTCCGAAGATGAGCTACAAGGAGTTACAAGGATTTTGGGTGCCTCAAAGACTTTTTTTCTTTAGTTTGCAGAGACTTCATTTGCTCTTGGGTAGAGCGAATTAGTTTAGACGTCTAGTTTTATGATTTTGTCTGGACTTATTCTTGAATTCGTTTACTGTGTTACTGTTCACTACATCTGCTGTGTTTGTCGTAATGTACAGTATGTCTTAACCTATACCAAAGTATACTTTATGTAATTCATTTCGGATAGTCATGGCATTGACGTACGGGTCAACAGGAAAGTCTCTAGAATTTGAGATATATGAGAAAGGCGATCCTGATTTATTTATCTTTACTTTTTAATCCTCAATGCGGATCGGTTGCATCCCGTGTCTTGAATTGCGTCGTCTTCCATTTTTATTTCATTGCTACAATACTTAATTAAACACGGAATGATTCAAAATTTTTTTTTCTTTTTTTGCGAGTTGAGAAATCTTTGATGGCTGTTTTTTTTTTTTTTTTCATCTCTATCAAACATTGTATTTCCATACTTAAAGCAAATAATATTCTATTCTGCTTATTTTTCTCAGCAATGTATTTTTGTGGTGACTTGCTTATGAACTTGGTAATACGTAGGAATCTTTTACTATATCAATTTTATTATGAACTATTATTTTGCTCAATCGTAACAGTTTGACGTCACGCCCGTTCATCCAGGTGACGTGAATGTAAATTTGACATCTATGTGAGTTGCCTTGTCCAGTTCGGCGGTACGATGCTAAAACTCACCAGGAAAGTCGCTTATGTGAAAATGTCACGAGAGATGAAGTCACGCCAACACATTTTCTGGCATTGGATAGGATTTGATACCATCCTGTACTCGAAGTAACATCATGATTGATTGATTTATAGGTGATGGGAATAATGGGTGAAAGAAGAGTGAGAGCAGTTAGCTAACTAACCACGGTAGGGAACAATTTAGAAAATCAAGTATTTCTGTAAGAGTAATGTAAAGAATGCTTTAACCACAATTTTGTTTATATGAAGGTACATTTTAAAAGCTTTTTATATATGCTAAAAGCTCTTAATACAAATTAGAAATAAAGTTTTCACCTGAACATTATTATTATTATTATTATTATTATTATTATTATTATTATTATTATTATTATTAGCTAACGAACTGGAATAGCTTTTAACTACTTGATATAAGGTTTGACGGTTAAGTGATAAAAACGGCAGAAACTTCTATAATGGTTTTCTTTGAGAAGCTTCGTCTGCCTGCCATCCGTATGGCTTCTTGTTCAGAGTAACAAAAGGAAACTAGCGAATCATCTGCCAAATTACCTGGCGCTCAAGCGAAAGTTTGCTTTCCAAGTTGTTGAAGTAATTGCGGTCTCGTAAGTATGGTCTTCATAGCGTGAAATCGTAATATTCTTAATCATGGGATCTTTTTACTGCTGTACAGACGCAAAAGCGATGCGATTTTTATAGGTAAAATAGATTTGTTGAATGTAAATTTGGGCAAAGGTAATAAAAGTTGATGCCTTAAAGATTGAGTCAGTAGATTTTCTTGCTTGAGGGTATACTTAGGCACATTGTTCTATCTTATTTCTCTACCTCTTATTTTGTTAAGAGTTTATACAGTTTATATATGAAATATTTATTCTAATGTTACTGCTTTTAAAATATTTTATTTCAATTGTTAAATACTTCTCTTATTTCCTTTCCTCACTGCGCTGTTTTCCTTGTTGGAGCCCCTGGTCTTATAGCATCCTGCTTTTCCAACTAAGGTTGTAGCTTAGCAAGTAATAATAATAATAAATGATCCGATTTATATATTTTCAAGCTTACTTTAGGTACAATTTATTATATATTTTGTAGGTAAGCTACAACTGTATTTGGTGAAAAGCAGGATGTTACAAGCTCAAGGGCTCCAACGGGGAAAATATATACCGTGTCATTTTTGTCTTTTATATATTTAAGAGTGATGCATAATTTACAGTTGTATGTAAGACTTTCTGAGTTTTCAGTAATCATATTGATAACATTTATAATAATAATTATTATGAAGGCTAAATTTTGGGTTGATAAGAAATCTTTATCTTTATTGTTTAAGAGCATTTAGAATACATCTGGCATAGGTTCTTTTTTGTCCATGCTACCTGGCCACATATAAGTTGTATCTGGATATGTGTTGCTTCACTGGAAACTTTGTAACTTGAGTATTTCCTTGGTGATTTCAAGGAAAACGCGGGTAAAATATCCTATGCATCTCTCTCTCTCTCTCTCTCTCTCTCTCTCTCTCTCTCTCTCTCTCTCTCTCTCTCTCTCTCTCTCTCTGTTATTTCCATCAAAGGATTATCAATGATGTCCTTCTGAGAAAAAAATATTTTTTGTTTCTTTTCGTGCGAGTGAAATCTTTCGATGTAGTCTAGTTTTTACTGGTGTTCCTTTCCGTGTGATTTTCTTTTTCAAGGTGTCATTCAAACGTTAAGTACATGATGATAATTATATTTCTAAGAAAGTAGGATTTTATAACGGTTCTTAATGACAAATATAAAGTTGAAATAATGACTCGAATAGTCTCTCTCTCTCTCTCTCTCTCTCTCTCTCTCTCTCTCTCTCTCTCGGTGCCGAATTCCCTACTCTGCCCTGGTGACCACAACCTTGTGGCTCATATTCCAGTCCAAATTTCTCTTTCTGCTTGTTTATACCCAAGTCAGTTTTGTCTTGCCTTGAGTTCAGTTAATTAAGCAATTATCACTCATTAATTTTGCAAGAGTTTGGCGTAAAAACAATCATATACGCAATCTCTCTCTCTCTCTCTCTCTCTCTCTCTCTCTCTCTCTCTCTCTCTCTCTCTCTCTCTCTCTCTCGTCTGAGATCGATTTATCGACCAACTAGATGAGAAAAATTCCCTTCTGAATCACAAGAGCTTCGTGATTTGTGAGTCTTGAAACAATCTCATTTTCCATTTTATTAATCTTTATCACTTGTCCAAGTTATGTCTTTTCTTTCGGGAAAGTGTGGCTTCTTTTGTAGTCCCATATCAACTTATTCCTCGGGTTGTCTGATAGTCCGTATGTTTGTGTCTATTTCTTTGTTTGACTTTCCATCCGTCTTTCTGAGAGATCAGCCATGTTGGTTTGTCATTTTTATTTTGTTCTATTTTTATCTCTTGGACTTAGTGTTTACATTGTTGCCTATGCTACATTTTTATTTGGTAATCACTGTGTCAGTTATGCTCGTTTCTTTTAATAAGAAGAATAATTCTTATCCGATCTGCTTAAACACATTAAAATATCCCTTCGTTCTGAAATTTTAGTGTTATTCAAATTTATTCTTACATGTCAAGAGGTGCTTTTTTAAAAGACCCGCCAAGAAACGGAAAATAACAGACAAAGTCTAACGATTGAAAACTTATTCCATTGTTTCGCAGTATAAAGTAGATTCACTGATGATTGTCATGTGCCTTTGTTTTGGAAAAGGGGTCCGACGGAGTCTCTTCGTTTCCCGCCTGAACCTTTGACAACAAAGGGATCTACAGTGTAGATCTGTCGGTGCATGTAGGAGGTTGGTTGGCTGTCATGCAGGATGGGAACGGCCACCTGCCCACCCACACACACAACACTTATTATACAGGTTCCAGGTGCCAGGATTCACTCTTATGCTTTGTTTGTGAAATTTTGTTTTTAATGTTATGATTGTTGCGAGTAGATTTACACTTTCAAATGTTCAAAATGACCCTCCGTTTGGTAAATACATTTCGATCGAACAGAAATTCTATGTACATCATGGAAATTCTCCAACAGTTTTTAATTTGGTAGTAGGTTGGCCTGGGCACCAGCCACCCGTCGAGATACTACCGTTAGAGAGTTATTTGGTCCACTGACCAGATAGTACTACATTGGATCCCTCTCTATGGTTACGGTTCAATTTCTTTTATCCTACACATACACAGAATAGTATGGCCTATTCTTTCCACATTCTCCCCTGTCCTCATACACCTGACAACACTGAGATTACCAAACAATTGTTCTTCACCCAAGGGATTAATTACTGCACTGTAATAGTTCAGTGGCCCCTTTCCTCTTGGTAAAGGTAAAAGAAACACTTTAGCTATGTATAAGCAGGTCCTCTAGGAGAAGGACGCTCCAAAATCAAACCATTGTTCTCTAGTTTTGGGTAGTGCCATATCCTCTGTACCATGGTCTTCCACTGTCTTGGGGTAGAGGTCTCTTGCTTGAGGGTACACTCAGTCACAGTGTTCTGTTATTTTTCTTCTCTTGTTTATTTTGAAGTTTTTATATGAAAGATCCATTTTAATGTTATTGTTCTTGAAATATTGTATTTTGATTTTTCATTTCTTCTCTCGAGGTGTTTATTTATTTCATTTCCTCGCTGGGCTATTCTTTCCCTGTTGGAGCCCTTGGGCTTATAGCATTTTGCTTTTCCAACTAGGATTGTAGCTTAGCTGCTACTAATAATGATGGTGTAATGTTTTTAATCGTGGATTTCGGTAGGAACTCACTACAATTGTTCAAAATCCAACTTGTAATTTAGAGGTGTTGGGAATATATGTATCTGGTATCGCTTCATACTTGAGATCATTTTCTGAAGAAGGCTTAATTATAATCGTGTTTGTGAAAATAAGATGTTATATCCCATTTTCATAAAGCTTCGTTTCTATAACTTATTTCATCATCATCATCATCATCATCTCCTACGCCTATTGACGCGAAGGTTTCTCGGTTAGATTTCCCAGTCGTCTCTGCCTTGAGCTTTTAAATCAATACTTCTTCATTCATCACCTCCTACATCACGCTTCAGAGTCCTCAGCCATGTAGGTCTGGGTCTTCCAACTCGTTTAGTGCTTTGTGGAGCCCATTTGAAAGTTTGGTAAACTGATCTCATTCATTCAAAGAGTCAGTTCAAGCCTACTTGTTAAGTTGAATATCATTGTTTTAAATCAGTTGAATGTGAAAATTAGACCTTTCTTAAGTATCATCTCGAGAATTTGTAAATTCATGTTTAGAACGAATTTGTGAATTGGTATTTAGCGGGTGTTACAATGCCGAATTGGGCTAAAGGAATCTTTTTCTTCAACTAGTAAGCGTTGGCTTAAATTGCATAAACAAATGAGAGAGAGAGAGAGAGAGAGAGAGAGAGAGAGAGAGAGAGAGAGAGAGAGAGAGAGAGAGAATATATAAAAGAGGGAGGGTGTTAGGATGTAAATTACAAGATCATCGATTAATCATTTGGCTTTGATGTTTTCATGTCGATACAGTTTATAAGGATTTTGGAACCTGGATAGAAAAATAGAACGTGGCCATGAAAGCAGCATTTTTAGAAGCAGAGTAACAATGTGAAACATGATCATGCACAGTGATGATAGAAGGAAACCACAAACTGGAAAACATAGTCGAAGGTAATCGAAGAATAGATTGGATAGTAGATACAGATAGAATATATATATATATATATATATATATATATATATATATATATATATATATATATATATATATATGTGTGTGTGTGTGTATATATAATATGTATATATATATAATATGTATATATATATATATAAAGAGAGAGAGAGAGAGAGAGAGAGAGAGAGAGAGAGAGAGAGAGAGAGAGAGAGAGAGAGAGAGAGAGAAGTAGAAATGTTATCTTGGAGTTATTGAACTTGGCCGTTGGAGCATCTTAGAATGGAGGTGAAAAACTTCACAATTCACTCGAAGCAACATTTTTTTTTTTTTTAATGATTATTCATAGTGTAATTATTCTTACGTAACAACGCAAAACCCAATGGACGTGAATAACATGCATGTCAACACCAAGTATGTAAAATCTGCGAAGGATCTCTTAAGAAATCCTTAAAGTTTCCTTAGGATTCTTATGCATGGGAAATATGATAATCTTACCTTTTCATATATTCATTTTGACAGCATTTTGTGTAGATTTTATGTCATAATAAAAACACAATAACAAAAATCTGATAGGGGCAATATTCTATGAACTCCAGTCATTTCAGAGATGTCAGTGGACATTGGAAAAAGGAAGAGGAAATTTGTGAAGCACTCAGTACAGCAAGGGAAGAACTAGAGGGCTTTTATCACATATATTCATTTCAATGTCCATTGCATAAACCAAATCTCATGAGACAACGAGAATACAAACGAGATTTACTCACATCATTTGTTCCGATGTACGATAAAGAGAAATACGTAAATTATAAATGACATATTAGCAAAAAGATAGGTTGGTAAGTTGTAAAAATCCGTAAAGAATCAATTCTACCGTAAAAAGCAAAATTCTTTCAAAAACCCGTAAGTTGTACAGGTAAACCGTAAAAATTGGCATGTATGAAATAGTAAGATTCCACACAATGGAATGTTGTTCCAGGAAAAAGAATTAAAAAGTGAGGTTGAACAGAACACACTCAACAAATGAAAGTACATTGATTGATCGTACATGATTAATAGTAAGTAGAAATAAAACACGCTAACGTGAGCTCTCTGGCACGCTATTCTATGTTTCGTTATTTCCTTTCCTTCCTGTTGGGGCCTTTGGGCTTTCAGTATCCTGCTTTTCCATTATCCTGTTTTTTCCAACTAGTGTTATAGCTTAGCTAGTAATCATGATATCTGTGTGTATGGAATTTATGCTGAGAGAGAGAGAGAGAGAGAGAGAGAGAGAGAGAGAGAGGAGAGAGAGAGGAGAGAGAGAGAGAGAGAGAGAGAGAGAGAGCTTGCTGATGACTCATTCGTAAACTGATATGGAAGGGATTCATCAGCATTATCAGCATTGTTTGTTTGATAAATCTCCCCTATCAAGGAGAGAGCAATAGCACATTGATTAATCAACCTGCCAAGAGTAGTGATCCCTTACTCAATATTATTGATTACAAATCTGCCCCT
The DNA here is from genome assembly GCF_036898095.1 of Palaemon carinicauda. Classification (NCBI taxonomy): domain Eukaryota; kingdom Metazoa; phylum Arthropoda; class Malacostraca; order Decapoda; family Palaemonidae; genus Palaemon; species Palaemon carinicauda. The sequence continues at coordinate 44,643,514 of NC_090738.1, forward strand.
GCTTCCTTTCTTCCATCCTGCTGTCCAACTTTGTAAAATTGGTGTTTACTCTCTCATTGTATATAATATTCTATGGTTGTGACTGACAAGAGCCAACCTTAGATTAGAAACAAATTGGTAAATCTATTTTATAGAGAGGTTTCGCTAAAAGGAATTGCGATGGACTTTTTTTTTTTATTCTAAGAAACCATTCATCATCATCATCTCCTCCTATTCCTGTTGACGCCAAGGGCCTCGTTTAGATTTCGCCAGTCGTCTCTATCTTGAGCTTTTAATTCAGTACTCCTCCATTCATCATCTACTTCACGCTTCATAGTCCTCAGCCATGTAGTCCTGGGTCTTCCAACTCTTCTGGTGCCTTGCGGAGCCCAGCTGAACATTTGGTGAACTAATCTTTCTTGGGGAGTGCGAAGAGGTAGCCCAAACCATCTCCATCTAACCCTCATCATGATTTCGTCCCATATGGCACTCGGGTAATCTCTCTTATAGTTTCATTTCTTATCCTGTCCTGCCATTTAACTCCCAATATCCTTCTGAGGCCTTTGTTCTCAACTAAATTTATTGGCGATTGTTTCATTGTCATACCACGACTCATGTCCATACAGCAACACCATTAGGATGTAAAAGTTTGTCAAGTTCTTTCTGAGTTAGGTATTTATGGATGCATTCTTAGTCATGTTTTAGTTCACATATTTAATTTAACTCTAATATCATTTTACAGTTATAGTTTACCATAGATTTAGATATGTTTTAGTAATATGTCATTCACAGCCAAAATTACATTGCCGAAAATCTTTGTAATAATGAATTAGTAAAGAAAACACAATAGAAATATGGTGATTTTGGGATTTGATTGAGTTAAGCATTCGGCAGACAGTCCAAAAACATTAATCAAAATAGAATTCCTTTTCCTCATGCTATCATAAGGGAATAATTATACGACTTTAGTTTATCCCCGAGAAGAATTTTAGTTTCTATAACTGTGGTTCACAAGTGTTCGGCCTTCGCCAGCAGAGGACCCAGGGGGTAGCTTCCAATGCTTAAATGGGGGAGGTTATATTGGGTTTCGAGGCCCCTGGGGTAACCAAGGGGTGGGGTTAGTATGTAATAGCCAATATGGCTGAAGATCGTGAGAATCTCTCTCTCTCTCTCTCTCTCTCTCTCTCTCTCTCTCTCTCTCTCTCTCTCTCTCTCTCTCTGTAGGGTGTTGCAGCCGAAGTCATGTATAAACGCTCTGAACTGGCAATTGTATGTTAAGGCCTCTGTACCATGGTCTTCCACTGTCTTGGGTTAGAATTCTCTTGCTTGAGGGTACACTCGGGTCTATTATATTATCTTACCGTATTTCTCTTCCTATTGTTTTGTTAAAGTTTTTATATTTTATATAGGAAATATTTATTTTGATGTTGTTCCTGTTCTTATAATATTTTATTTCCACGTTTCATTTCCTTACTTGGCTATTTTCCCTGGTGGAACCCCTGGGCTTATAGCATCCTGCTTTTCCAACTACGGTTGTAGCTTAGCATGTAATGATAATAATAATAATAATAATAATAATAATAATAATAATAATGATAGTAATAATAATAATAATAATAATATTAATGATAATAATAATAATAATAATGATAGTAATATTGATAATAATAATATTAATGATAATAATAATAATAATAATAATGATAATATTAACTGGGTACTTAACTAAAATTCAGTTTATCTAAGCAGAAAATTGTGTACCTGGCTGTTAGTCAACAATTACTGGTCGTGGCTGTGGTGGAAAGAAAAAGAAGGAACGATAAACAAAAAACAGGTAGACCAGTGTCTATGGCTCTCTCAAAATAAATGTATGGCATCAAAACAAGACCACGACAAGGATAACCCGTATTCTCTCTCTTCTCTCTCTCTCTCTCTCTCTCTCTCTCTCTCTCTCTCTCTCTCTCTCTCTCTCTCTCTCTCTCTCTCTCTCTCGTTATTATTAGGAGTAGTAATACTATGTGCAATGTGTAATTATTGCCAGGTAATGATAACACACGACTTAATGTTTTGAATGGCCAGCAGATTCTGAATGGACAGTCTGCAGCATCAACAAGGTCGCCGTGCTCTGACGTCTAATTCTTACTCAAGGTTACAGCGTGTGCCCTGTCAGGGTGAAAATACCCGCTGCTGGAGTCCTTTGGCTTGTATAAGTCCAACACCAGTCTTGCTTTTCTCGACGACTAGTGTTGCGATAACCTTCTGCATCAGAGATGTCACCTTATTTGGCAAACAGTAGTACTGCGTCGTCTCCTGTCTAATCTCTTGCGCCTCTATTTTTAAGGTATTCATTGGTGGATTCAGTCGGCTATTGATGACTTTTACCAGGAAATTGAACTTTGATCGAGCTAGACGAGTCTCTTTTAGACCTGGACCGTCTTTTAATTGAAAGGAGGGTTGTTGTATCGGGGTTATGTATCATTCGCCTTGTAAACAAAAGACCACGTGGTTGTCTTTCGGATTATAATGGCGACGCAAAGAATGAATTAACGTCACAATTATTTCCTGTTGATATTAAATTATTCTTGATTTGTTTTTGTCGCCATAAACTCCCATCTTCATCTCGTCCAGTCGTGTGAACTGTCCCACATGCCAGTTTGTTGTCACCCATAATATAAGGTATTTAATGGAGTGCCAGTTGTGAAGTGGGACTGCCAGTCATTATACGTAATGAGTTCTAGAAATGCACTGAATGTGACTGACAGAATTTTGTCAAGATGTTCTTTTGCATGTGTTGGTGAAATGCTGCTGTAATTGCAATTAGTAAGCTCTCTCTCTCTCTCTCTCTCTCTCTTCTCTCTCTCTCTCTCTCTCTCTCTCTCTCTCTCTCTCTCTCTCTCTCTCTTTTTCCCACCCCTGACCAACTCTTTCCGGATATAGCTACTGATTCGGGAGTGTGCTTCGGTAACCCACATCGTCACGCAATATGCCGTGAAATTCAAAGTCCACGTGAACAAATTGGCTGGATTATCTTAATCTAATTGTCATATTATTTCCTCCCGCAATTGATTTAACATGAATGAATATTTACAAGGGGATAAAGGGGGCAAAGTAATCCCCAAGGCAAGCTCTCTCTCTCTCTCTCTCTCTCTCTCTCTCTCTCTCTCTCTCTCTCTCAACGATGAGCTGTGTAATATGTGGGTGACTCATGAATGGCAGATAGCGGTAATACCTGGACATTGCTGCCCAAGGTAATACCAAAGAAGTATTAGGTACTTCCTAGACATTTATACTCAAGCTGATGTCTGCGTATTAAAAGGCATCGTCTGCCAAAGTAATAGCAAGGATTTGGGAGCACTTGTGAATAGTTGCAGGTCCCGTTTCAGGAGAAAACGTCCTCAAAACGGCGGAAGAGTCTTTTCTTATTATGTCAGCAGTTATCGTGTTTATTCTTATAGATAAACCGTCCCATGCTCTATATTATTGTTTAAATCATGTATTTGTGTTATACGATTTTATGTGATGGAAGAGAAAAAGATGTTGAATGATGAATGTAGAAGAATATGATTGAACGAGTGTTTTTAGTCTGTAGCTTTTACCTGACAGGGTTGGAGAAGATTAACGTATGGTTGTGCCGGGTGAGGAAAGTGAAAGGATTGATTTTTATATACGGTGAACATGAAGGTGAATGAAAATGAGCGTCTTGAGAAAATGTGTTTGGAATGGGGTCTTGATTGTTGGGCATGTTGTGTTCCCAAAAAATTAATTTCACAAGTGTATTTTTGAAAAGTAAAAAAAGTGAATTTTTTGTACTATGATTTTTATTAATACAGGTGGATGGAAGAGCAATTTGATCATTGTAAGGGAGAGAAGAAGTTTATTAAAGGTATACCTGATCAATGTTTGGATGAATCATAAGATAGAATAGATAAAATTGCAAGCAAAAGATAACTCATGAGTGGCATAGTTGAGAGGACAACATCCTTAAGATCAACCATAAATATATATATATATATATATATATATATATATATATATATATATATATACACATATATATATATATATGTATGTATGTATGTATGTATATATATATATATATATATATATATATATATATTAAAACTCAAATCAGGACCAAACAATGGCTGATAAGGACTTCAAGTTGACTATAGGGTCCCTGAACCCCCCCCCCCCCTATCCCTTCACCAGAAAGGTGAGGTTGCTGACACTGATGGTAACTATGGAGCTTTAGCAGGTTCTGTTGGCCTTTTGGTAACGTCCTTGCCTGATGATCGCCAGATTGAGGTTTGAGTCCCTCTTAAACTCGTTACTTCCTTTGGTCACTGCTACCTCAACATCCTTGTGAGCTAAGGACGGGGTGTTTGGGGGAGCCTATAGGTCTACCTGCTGAGTCATTAGCAGCCATTGCCTGGCCTTCCTTTGTCCTAGCTTTGGTGGAGAGGGGGCATGGACGCTGATCATATACTTATAGGGTCAGTCTCTATGGCATTGTCGGGCTTGATAGCCCAATGTCACTATGCCATACCTCTACCATTCATGAGCGGCCTTTAAACCATCAGCGGGGCTTGAACTCCCACCCCCAGAATGCTAGTAAGGGACATAACCATTAGGCTACACCTATCACGAAAAAAGGGGGAAATGCAGCTATAATTGTAGAGAGAATATACGAGTTTGATAAGAAGGAAGTGAGATTGACGTCGAGGGGAAAGCGTGGTGGAAAGGGGAGGATTCTAAATGATTGTAGGGCGGGAGTCTTTAGGAACTTTAGGGTCAGAATTTATTGATTATGGATGTAGGAAAGCAGAGGTAAGTTAATTATAAAATTGATATCGGAATAAGAGATGTCAATGTAGAGATGCTGTCTGTATTAAAGGCAGTTGTAGATTGATAGAATATTTTTTAGAATTATTTTAATGTGAGGAGCAGAGATGAATGACGCATGAATTGAAATAGGCAATGTAAGTAGGAGAGCCCTGCCTTCATAGGATTAATCAAACGATGGAGGTACAGTGGTGAGATTGTGATCAAATAGCTGACTTGGATTTTAGATGTCTGGAAAATAGAAATGTTTCCGAGGAATTGGTTTGGAGGATAATTGTTATTTTTGTTTATAACGGTAATCTTTATACTTAAGTTATAATTTTAACTGTTGAACATTGTGGGTTTAGGCAAGGAAGAAGGGACGTGGATCAAGTGTTTCTTTTGAAGCAACGTTGTGAGGAGATTGATAGTAAGGGGTGTAGGACGAATGCACCTGGAAAAAAAACTAAAGAAAGAATTGAAGAGATGAAATATGAAGAAAGGTCAAAATGTATGGTTTATGTGATACATTGTTGAGAAAGATTAAACATTTTCTTGATGGAAATTAAATTTGTAAGGATATGTAGACAGGAGACTGTTTAGAAGCAACATTGTCTGTCTATATTGTGTTATGTCTTTATGGCTTGATATCTTTATGGATAGGGTTATGTAATGAGTCAGCAAAAAGGACATTGCATTTAATTGTAAAGTTGTTTGTTAAGGCAAGGGATTTGGAATTTAGTGTGGAATGGTTGATATTTCCTGACATTACAGTACTGATTGGGGAATATGGAGAGAAACTGCTGTTAAACTTGAAATTGTATTAAAGAAGAGACAGTTGTAAAATAATGTGAGCAAGAGGAATGTTGTGAGGGAAGTTGGCAGCCATGAAAATGTAACGGTGAAATTTAAAAGGGGCACTGGAAATATATATACTCATAATCCTTAAGGATACAGTAATAGGAAATAAATGTAAATATGAGGGATGAAGATACCATTAGCGAGAAGAGGATCTACAGAAGAGGTGAAACCAGTTAACAATCGGTGTGCAAACAAAAGATTTGAAGTGGTAGACCAACTCTGCTCTATCGACGTGGAATGTGGATGATAAATGCAATGGAGAGGGAAAACTAGAAAGCTGTTGAAATTATTCTGTTTGGAGACAGCATATTTGATATAAGAAATGAAATAAGAAATTTCAAGATACGTTGAGATTTTTTTTTTTGGTCCTAGAAATTAAGAATGATGAAAATTGTGTACAAATCTTGAGTTCTGTAAAAGAAGGAAAGGGAAAAACCAAGAAATTGAGGATAGACGAAATCTTAGAAGCATTCGAAAGAGAGGGCCATGATATCCAGTAAGTGAAATATTGCTTGCAAGGGAGAGGTAGGCCTAAGTTTCAAAGCGTTTGCAGTTTGTTTCTAGGTAGTAGGCTGGCCAAGGCACCAGCCACCTGTTGAGTTACTACCGCTAGAGAGTTTTTGGGTCCTTTTGACTAACCAGACAGTACTTCATTGGATCCCTCTCTCTGGTTACTGATCATTTTATCTTTGTCGACCCATACATATAGTCTGGCCTATTCTTTACACATTCTCCTCTCTCCCCATACACTTCACAACACTGAAATAACTAAATAATTCTTCTCTCTAAAGATTAACTACTGCAAAGTAATTGTTCAGTGGCTACTTTCCCCTTGGTAAGGGTAAAAGGGAGAGACCAGCTATGGTAAGCAGGCCTTCAGGAAGAAGGAAACTCCAAAATCAAACCATTGTTCTCTAGTCTTGGGTTGTGCCATAGCCTCTGTATCATTGTCTTCCACTGTCTTGGGTTAGAGATCCCTTGCTTGAGGGTACACTTGGGCTCACGATTCTATCGTGTTTCTTTTCCTCTTGTTATTTTGAAGTCTTTATAGTTTATATAAAAGATGTTTTTTAATGCTATTGCTCTTAAACTTCTCTTGTAAATTTTCCTTATTTCCTTTCCTCGCTGCTCTATATTCCCTGTTGTAGCTTAGCAAGTAGTAGTAGTAATAATAATAATAATAATAAGAATAATAATAATAATAGTAATAATAATCATTAATAATGATAATTAATAATAATATTTAATCATTAATAATTAATAATTAGTAATAATTAATAATAATAATAATTAACAATTAATAATAATAATAGTAATAATAATAATAATAACTACAAATGGTTTAAGTGTGATGTCTAGTTTCGCTTCGGTTCAGAGGTATAGATGCGAATCCTGGGAAGGAATATAGAGAATTAATTTCAAATTTTGATTTTTATTCTTGAGACAGTAGATTCGATACTAAAGACTATTTATGGCTCACTATTTTAATATATGCCAAGTATAAACATTTCAATTCGCTACGATGGTGAAGATGGGTTGATTTCAATTCTAAGTACAAAATCCAGAATTCGACAGGTATAAGTACAGATGCATTGTCATTGACTTATCTTTCTTCGTGGCTAAGTGCTATGTCACTGTTGTTACAAGTTTCCTGGATCAGGGTTCGATTCCCGGCCAGTCACAAGCTATTGTCTTTGAGTGGTTTCGCCTGGAGCTCTGATCCCGAGGTTGGTAAGATAATCCAGACATTGATGTATCAAAATATATGGCATATTTGAATATATATATATATATATATATATATATATATATATATATATATATATATATATGATAAATTTTGCACATTTTTACGTGTTTTTCATATTCAAATAAGCCATATATATTTTTGATACATTAATGTCTGGATTCTCTTAACGACCTCGGGATCAGAGCCCCAGGCGAAATCACACAAAGACAAGAGCTTGGCTCCGGCTGGGAATCGAACCCTGGTCGGCAAGCCTGTATAGACAGTGACTAAGCCACCTGGCCACGAAGAAAAATCTATATATAATATATGGCTTATTTGAATATATATATATATATATATATATATATATATATATATATATATATATATATATATACATTAAAATACACAATTTTCCGTGTATTTATGATAAATAAAATAACCCACAATGTATGAAAAATAGAAGTTTATTTAGCTTTCGAAGGGACCATCTCCCTTCCTCTTCAGAATACAAATGGTTACAAATTTTTTAAAAAGAGTTACAAAAAGGTTCTTAAGAGATAAAAAGCCCGTTACAGTCTTGTAACGGGCTTTTTATCTCTTAAGAACCTTTTTGTAACTCTTTTTAAAAAATTTGTAACCATTTGTATTCTGAAGAGGAAGGGAGATGGTCCCTTCGAAAGCTAAATAAACTTCTATTTTTCATACATTGTGGGTTATTTTATTTATATATATATATGTGTGTGTGTGTGTGTATAATCATCATCATCAGTCGTGGCTAGTCCACTGCAGGATAAAGGACTTTGACATGTCCATCCCCTCGCGTCTGTTTATGAACCGCGATCTATTTTAGTCATCTCTGTTAAATATGCTGGGAGTTACGACACATATGAATATACTCCATGAAAAAATCCTCTCTGCGACGCTCAATAATGATAGGCGTTATTCACGGTTAGCTGCTCAGAACAGAAAGCCATTGTTAATTAACGGCGTTTAAATGGTGTGAACGAGGCCACTTTCATCTCTCCCCAAAGTTCATTCGGGTTTTGTCGTAAAGGCGATCCCAAATACTCATGTGCTTGTATAGTTGAACAAAACGTGATAGTAAAAGTGTTATGTGAGTTGAAGCCAGTATTACCTCCGCCAAGGAGGTTGTGCGATCGAGTCTCTTTATTTATTTGTCTGTGGTCAGGATTACGTCAAAATTACTCGACGGATTTTGACGAAGTTTTCACCACAGATAGATATTAGGTCATGGACGACCCCATTACACTTTGAAGATTATTCGGATCCGAATTTTAGATCCGGATTTACTTTTTTTTTTTAATGCCAATATAAATCGACGTGTTTTTGACGACTCCAGCAACCTTTAGCTGAAGTGAGAAATCTTTTATTATTATTATTATTATTATTATTATTATTATTATTATTATTATTATTATTATTACATTGTTCTTGTCAAGTGTAAAGTTCAATTGTCTCGGTTACTCAAGGCTTAAAAGAAAACAAGACAGGCTAATCGTGAATCGATCAATACACTTCCAATTTAGAAGAGGAAATGTTATGCCTATTAAAAAACCGAAGCAGCGATGAAATTTCTAAGTTGGACGGAAGAATGAAATGAAATGGATGAACTTATCCAACGAGAGTTGTCGATGTCCACAGAATAAGATAGCGGCGAGTTTTCATGAACACTCAAACGAATAACCGAGAATCGGGATAATATAACTGAAAAAGATGAAAATCTCCTTATCCAAAGGTTTTTTGAAGTGCTTAAAACTCCTTTGGGGACTCGTGTGCTTTCTTGGAATATAATTAGGAAGAGTTCTTCAAAGGAGATTCATCTCTATTCAACATTAAAAGGATGAACTGTTTCGTTCTAATTTTGTCTTCCCAGTCAGAGTGCAGAAGTTTCTACTGTCTCCCAATGACTAATGTTTGTTTACAAACAATGCAGAAAAAAAAAATCTGGTGGTTATTTAGGTAGTATCATCTCATAACCGCAAACGGTCCACTGCAGCACTTCAAGGCCTTTGCAGCATCCTTTTGGCTCTTAGCTGACTTCATTTATCAACCTTACCATATCTCTCCATTCCCGTTTCCTTCCATCCTGCTGTACAATCCATCATTTCAAACTGTATATTGTAGATTTTAGCTTTTCCCCCATTTGCGCTTGTTAGTGAATGGTCTCAAGGCTGAAGCGCTGGGCTTTGTAGCTTATTTTCAAAGATGGAAAGATTTTTTTTTTCTTTTAAGGGGCAATAAAGTAAGACTATATTTGACGAGACGTTACACCCTGCACGTTTCACACGCTCAATAAGAAAGACTGTGTTTCTATGCGGTGGCCTAGTTCCTTTTTTTCGTTGTGATCACGCTAATGTTGGCAATATTTGTAGGGGATTATTTCATGTGCCTCCCCGCACTGTCAGGACTACGGTCCATTAAGCAAAGGCACGTGACCATGGCATTTCTTTATTCACGTGACTCGTGTCGTCATAGAAACGGCGTTGTTTTTAATGGGTTGCCAGGCAAAGGAAAACCACGTGGCCTTAGCTCTGTGCTTAGTCATTTTCTTTGTCTTGGTAATGTTGGACTAAGTATTAGATAACACTTCTTAAATTTGGTGTTTAATTTCAGCTTAGTCGTTGATTCAGTTTTAACATGTAGCATGTTTGTAATTAAGTATTATAATTCCCCCCCATTATTCTTTAGACAAACATGAGTAGCCTCAAACTTACCTAGTATTGCTATGAATTCAGTTTGTATCAATTGCAGTTCTTTTACAATATCTAATGTTTATATATATATATATATATATATATATATATATATATATATATATATATATATATATATATATATATATATATATGTGTGTGTGTGTGTGTGTGTGTGTGTGTGTGTGTGTGTGTGTGATTAAATCGCCCAGCTGAGACGTGACGAGTATAAAATAGTATCATAGGCACAAAAGAAAAATTAAAGACCTGGTTGGATTTCGTACTTCCGTCTTATTGGGGAGTCTGAAGATATCACCAATAAGATAAAATTACTAACATCAATCAAATCTTTTCGTGGCTATGATACACACACACACACACACACACACACACACACACACACACATATATATATATATATATATATATATATATATATATATATATATATATATATATATATATATATATATATGTATGTATTCAGTATATATGTTATTACTGCTGGTGAATTGCACAAACTCCTGAGCTCCAAACTCACCTGCTTATTTATAAATAAATCAGTTATACTTGAATTATACCCGAACTCTGAGAATATACACAACTCCCAGGCGGCAATATATAAAAACACTGAATATCCAAAGGTCTCTTACGTTACACTCAAAGCAAAGACTTGGTGATTATTTATGTGAACTATTCAAAACCAACCTTTTACTTTGGACTGATAGAAAATATTGGTGATCGAAATAATACACACTTTATAGAAATAAGTATATTCTTTAAAAGGTAATAATGATATAGAAGAATTATCACCAAAATTAAATAACTCAAAATATTAAATCTGAACAAAACCTTTAGACTAAAACAAGAAAATGTTACTTTGTGAAAATTATACAATCACTTGTTTCACTCGAATTTGATTTTATAAGAATATTTAATTTTGATAATTAATGAAAAGAGCTAACACTTTAACACACTAATGATTAAACAATCATGAAATTTACATAAATGTAACTGTTACACTTAACTCTTTTGGTTCACAACAAAGTTTAGCACAGTTAAGCAACATTTTTAATGTACTTCACTGTTTAACCTAAATTTCAAAGGGCCAGATATCAAAAATTGTGTAAAAAAGTAATTACACTAAAACGCTACACTTGAATTAACATCCAATAAATTTCACCAACGTTTGAACAGCGATATACGTTGTGTAAAAAAAACTTATTCACATTTGAGAGGATACACACTTGAGAAGAGAGAGGGCAGGCGAAGTTTGGCTCTCTCAAAGGGATAAGCTGGATCTCTTCTGCTTATGCATTCCTAGGGACTATATATATTGACTTAATACTTCTAGAATTTTCTAATAGATCATTCTCGTGGTCTGGGAGCCATGGTCTAGCGGCGTAAAGTTGCTAGCGCAGTAAATTGAAGAAGGGTAATAACCTTGCTTGCAAGGCAATTCTCTCTCAGCTAACTCCGCTCACCTACCTCTTGTGACAATAAAATAGAGTAAAACTAATTCGAGAATTTTCATGCACTTTCTAACCACGTGGAAAGATAAAGATGACATAACCCCTCTTATTCATACCTCGCGTGTGTCATACAGCATACCTAAAGGAGATTACATAAGACTTCGTAACAAAATACATAAAATAAAAAGTTAATTCTTAGAAATAACGTAGATTTACATATAGTGAATTGAATGAAAATATAATTAAATGAATGACAAAAGTCTTATGCAATTTACATACATTTACTTAAACCTACATGAGTGGAACCCACCTTACAAGCTGGCTATACATCTCTTAAATACACAAATAAAATACATGAGTAAAATATTTACTCCTATACTAGACCAGCTTCATAAGAATATTATATATATGTATATATACAGTATATATATATATATATATATATATATATATATATATATATATATGTGTGTGTGTGTGTGTGTGTGTGTGTGTGTGTGTGTATGTTTGTGTATGTATGTGTGAGACCGATATATTTCCATGGTAAGTTATAAAGGAAGTGAAGTTTGGGAAAATTTTAATATGATATCCATGTAAATGTAAGGCTGCAAAGAACAGCATGGGAAGTATATGTATTTTATATATTGAAAATTGTATTATTATTTAATCAATGAATCTACCTAAAACACACATGGTAGTTATAAGCCTACTGTTGAAAAGTGGCCGTGTTTAATGTCACGGAAACAGACTTCATTTAATCCCATGTAAGTAGATTTCATGATTTTACGATCAAGCTTTCAAACAGTTCATGGATTAATCTTGAAATTCCCCTTATGTTTTCTGGCATATAACTAATCTGTTCGTCTGACATTATCATTGTTTTTATTGTGGAAGTTACTACGCTCCTGGATGATCGAAATCTTATATACAAGGAAAGTATTTGTCCAGTATTTACTGAATGCTGGATACAGATGTTACTCACGACCTGATCATTAGTCGTTGTAATGGAGTCGGGCTAATTTCTGTAAAAAGGAATAATATTGAACAAATCTCAAATGTTTTGGTTATACAAGGGAAACATTTCGACGATCCTATCAACCCGAAATGAATTCATATCGGATATTATTATTATTATTATTATTATTATTATTATTATTATTATTATTATTATTATTATTATTATTGTTGTTGTTGTTGTTATAAGAAGATAGCCTAAAACCCTATTTGGTAAAGCAAACTCAGTCTAGAGAGTTTGAGAAAGAAACGAAGTATAACAAAGATATTAAACAATATAGGTTAAATAAGACAATTTTATCGCAACCTAAAATAAATAAGCAGAGGATAAACTATAAAACGAATTTTTGTCAGTCTCGTCAACAAAAACAAATTTCAGCTAATTTGACTGAGATCGGTCTACAATTTGGTCGAAACCGCAATGAAAATTTAGGAATACTCTATAGAATTGCGTTTTGATACAGAGAATTTAAGCCTTAGAATTAACGTGATACCTCTTAATGAATAGTCTTGGAAGATCTAAATGAAAAGGATGGTTAGAATTGTGAAGTCTAAGACGTCTCATACATTCCAAAGATTGATATTCACATCAAGAATAATAAGGTACAGTACATAATAAACCTTTACATTTGTCTCGCACTTATCCTGTATAACTTAATTCATCCGATCACATCTGTGTCGGCTCTAAACAGATATAAGTAATTGACTAATTATCTCACCCTCATTGATTGTGACCAACCGACAACAGGTCCAAAAAGTCTTATTATGATCGAGTTAATTAAATTAAAAAATCTCGGTAAAGAATGAGACTAAAGCATAATACCTGTAGATTTTTTAAGAACGAACCGTCGTCAAAATCTTTAGCCCTTGTCGGCTTTAACTGTTTGACAGGTAACCGCTTGTCAATTATAAAATTGACAGTTGGTCACGTGGTCCTCTTTCCCTCCCCAAGTCCCAACTTACTGACTCGCCATTCATTAATCATATGTTGTCACAGAACCGTGTGTATGCTGTCGCTACAACATTGTGATATAATTTAATTTGTTTAGAATTCCTTTTGGTTTTTGTTAACGAGTACACCTTGGATTTGTCGCCTTCAAGTGGTTTTGGATCTTTTGATGGAATACCGGAGGACTGACCCGGGCGAAGGATTGACCCACAATCTTTGGTAAAACTGACCCAGAGTTGTTTGGAGCGCTGACCCACAATGTTTATTTTCTTTTCTAGAGCTAATTCTTTGGTATTATTGGGGCAAACCACCCGTTCATGAGATTTTGGACCCCTTTATATAAAGACAATTATGGGTAACCCTAGTGGGAAACTGGGTTTTTTTTTTGGGTGGGAAATATCATAAACGAGTTATTTACAGCAATGATAATGGCCAGAAATGGAAAATAAGCCCAAGATAACCAGTTGAAAAAATATATGGTTCATGTAAATGGCTGAAAACTGGCCAAACATGGTTATTTAACACTTGAGATTTGCAAATGGGTACATAACCTAACAAACCCACCTAACCTAACCTAGTAGTTCCTAGGTCACAACCCCTAGGCGGGGGCAATCCCCCGAACCCCTTCCCAGGTCACAACCCCTAGCTGGGGCAAGCCCCCGGACCCCCTTCCCAGGTCTCAACCCCGTAGGTGGGGCCAAGCCCCCGGACCCCCTTCCCAGGTCACAACCCCTAGCCGGGGCCAAGCCCCTGGACCCCCTTCCCAGGTCACAACCCCTAGCCAAGGGCAAACCCCCAGACCCCCTTCCCAGGTTACACCCGTTAGCCGGATTGATTTGATTTAAGTATAGATTCCTTATATAAAATTTACCAATGACTGTTAAAAAAAGTTTTTATTACAACATATAAGTGTTAATGTTATATGGAATCCATATGTTATTATATTTAATCAAATAACTTTAATGATAAATTCACTATAGTATAAATACACATTGTTGGTCAGTCCTCCAAACCACTCTGGGGCAGTTTTACCAGAGATTATGGGTCAATCCTCCGCTTGGGTCAGTCCTCCGGTTACCCTTTGATGGTGAAAGTGCACTATGAGTATGGCCATCTGACTCTGAGACTCGACCTTCTGGCGTAATGGTCTGTTTTTCCCCCTAGGGAAAATATGACCCAGGATATATATCCCCTGGGGGAACTTTGTCCCAGGATAATATTCCTCCCTCTGGGCCAAGATTCCCCCTTTGCTTGGTGGAGGTAAGCATTATTTCGGATGGGGGAAAAACAGATCATTACATTGGGTCATAAAAGTAAGTCATTAATTTCTTTAATTTTAATGTTTTTAGAGTACGCAGTTCAACATTACCTCTTGCCAGTACAAGTTTGTGATCTGGGAAGGGTGTCTGTGGGCTTGCCCCCGGCTAGGGGTTGTGACCTGGGAACTTCTAGGTTAGGTTAGGTGGGTTTGTTAGGTTCTGTACCCTTTTGTACCTTTTTATATTTTGTGTAAAGGGTACATGGAAAAATGCTTTAGAATACACGTTAATATTATCATAGCAGTGCTAACGTTAGCATTGGCATCGTAAAGTTGGTAACGTTGCGTAACATTGTATATATGTATATTCCTAATATTTTGTCAAACTTAACATTGATTTCAGTTACGGGAAAAATTTCCTGCTACGCTGGTTTCCCACTGGGGTCCTCCATAATTGTCTTTATATAAGGGGGTCCAAAACCTCATGAACGGGTGAGTTGCCCCAATAATCATGATCAGAAATGTATAAAACACAAGATAGTTAGTAGGAAAAATGTATGATTCATGTATTTGGCCAGAAATTAAAGTATCATATATTTACCGGGTTAAGTAGTTTTAGCTCCTCGGTAGATGTTGCCATGTCCGTTTCTCCTGCCACAATGGTTACCATCGATAGGTCTTACGCTATTATAAATTGTTTTAAAAAAGTGCAAGCCATTTGGGAGGCAAAGTTCTCAAAGGTGAGTGAGGACCTTTCCTCTTTAGTGAATTGCTTTAATATATTAAATGTTCCTGTATTGCCTTCTAGCTCTGTACCCACCCTTGGTATGCCAGGGGAGGTCGCAGGTCTAGTTCGCCATCACCCCTGATGGGTGTATGAGCAACTTGGATGAAGAAACCCCATTGTTACTTCGTTCTCCCTATCGTCAGCGAGGGAGCAGCCCTACACTTTCGCAGGCTCCTTTATCTTCAGATCCAGGGAGGTCAAGATTTTGTTCTCCTTATGTCAACGAGGGAGCTCCCCTGCGCCTTCGCAGGACCATGAACCTTCAAACCCAGGGAAGTCTTCTCCGAGTTCCAGTCGCAGGAAATATTCTTCTAGGAGTTCATCTGCCAGTAGGAGGCCTACCTCTCTACAGTCCACCTCAAGCATGTCTCCCAAGGGTAGATCCACATTAAAACCCAGTCACAAAGAACTGTCTCATCACTCTTGAAGCCAAACACCCGGACTCTCATCCCTCAGGTCCTTGAGGGTATCTGGTGTTTCCTTTGACCGAAGATCCAGAAGCTAGTCAGTCTTCATGGAGAAGCAACCGTAGTTGGTCCCATCATTCCCCAGACCACCTTTCTCCTTATTCCAGGACTCATTGGGAGTACAAGAGACCTCTCCGTTCATCTGTTAGATCCTACCATAGATCTCCTTCAACCTCTCCTGCGATATCCTGAAGGTTCTCCAAACATTCTCGTTGTTTTTTATCCAGTAGTACTGGGAGACGTCACTCCTGAAGCCATTCCCTTCCAGGACTAGACATCTTTCACCTACCAGAAGCCCCAGATCTTTGCAACGTTCTCAGCCGGGGACCCGGCATGACCACAGATCTCCTTCTACAGGTTCCTCATCCAACAATGGAGATGCAGAATTCTCCAGGAGACTTTGGGCAGCAGCGGAAAAATTTAGATTTCTTCAGGACGACCAAGATGGATGACATAGCTCTTGAAATTTTTTGCATTGCTGGTTTATGGACTCCTTCCCAGAGCTCCAGGTCCATAAACTGGAGAGAACTCAAGGCAATCAGGGGGGCTCTTCTCCACTTTAATCCTCAGTGTTCATCTGAAGTAGTCGCGGTGTATGCAGGCAACTCCACCGCGATCTCCTATTTGAAGAAGGAAGGAGGAACAAAGTCTCAACCTCTCAACCTTCTTACTCAGGAGATCCTACAGTGGGCAGAGGATCACAACGTTATTCTCCGACCCCAATTCATTCCAGGGAAGAAGAATGTCATTGCGGACACTCTCGGCAGGGGGACCAGGTGATAGGTTCCGAATGGACCCTTTGCCAGGAAGTAGTGTATCGCCTTGTACACCTTTGGCCAGCAAACATAAACCTGTTTGCAACTGCTTTAAATTTCTGTGTTCGGGCATATTTCAGCCCTCAGAAAGATCCTCAGTTTGCAGGGGTCAACATATGCTTCAAGACTGGAGGGACCTACAGACTTGCACCTTTCCACCATTAAGGATGATGGACCAGATCTTACAAAAATTTGTCATCGCAGAGGTGCACAGTGACCCTGGTAGCCCCGTTCTGGCCTCAGAAGGTATGGTTTGCAAGACTCCTAGAACTTTCCATTGACATTCCAACCACCTGGAGACTGTCAAGCATATTGCTAGAACGAGGGGTGTGTCTTCAGCAGTGGCTTAACAGCTCACCAAGGCACGAAGACACACTACCAATTTAAACTACCTGCGTAAGTGGGTAGTTTATAGAGGTTGGTGTAAGAGGAACCACACTTCGTCTAGGCCTACAGTTCCAAAGATTGCGGATTTCCTCCTTTATCTACGGAAGGAGAGAGAGCTTTGTGTCAGCCGTTAAAGCTTATAAGTCGGCACTAGCCTCTGTGTTTAGGCTGTTTTTTTGGTGATTTTTTTGAGGACCCTATTCGCTCTGACTTGATCAGATCTTTTGAGATTGAGGTTCCCAAGTTTTTCATTAGTCCTCCTTAGTGGGACTTCTCGCAGGGGCTCCGTTTGAACCTCTTGGGTTAGCATCTCTGCAATACTTGATTACCAAGACACTTTTCTTGATTACTGTAGCTACAGCCAAGAGACTGGGAGAGATACAAGCCATCTCTGCTTCTGTAGGCACAAGAGGAATGGACATGGTCCTTCCAAAATTCAGAGCCAAGATGGAATCAGAGTCCAACCTTCTTCCCAGAGAGTTTCTTCTTTAAGTGAAACAGTTGGGCATCTGGAGGAGGAGAGACTACTGCCCAGTGAAAACCTTGCTCTATTATCTATCCCTCACAGACTCCGGGCTCTCTTCGTCTCCCCTAAACAACAGTCGAAGGCCATGACGAAAAATGCTGTTTCTTTCTTTATCAGGAGACTCATAGTAAAGGCCTCTCCCCAATCTTTATCAGACAGTGCGTCCAAGAAGGGAAGAGGTACCTACAGTCTGAGCAGTTATTCCACATCCCTTTCCTTTTGGAAGAACTCTTCATTGAAGTCAGTCCTGAATGCTGCTTTATGGAAAGGGAATACAGTTTTTGCTTCCCACTACCTCAAGGACGTTGAGTTGGTGTATAACAACATACAATATCTCTGTCCAATTGTTGCAGCTGTAGAAATTGTTGGTTAAAATCTACTTGGCCTTCTACCCTAAATGTTAGTGGATGTAAGGAAGAATGAAAGGCATGAATGAGATGGGATATGAATAAAGGCTCACTCCATGCGAATGAAAACCTTGCGTAGACAGGTGGTATAAATGCATGAGAGGAAGTAAGGTAGTGACAGCCCATCGGGGGCCTACACCTATCTTACTTCAGAGACATATGACTAGACTAACGGACTTAACCGACATATGCAAGTTGCTGGTACAGGGTTAGGAGCTTAGTTTAGGATAGGGTAGTTAGTCGACTAGGCATTAAGACTGACCCAGCCGTGACTGAACTTGACTCATGGTGATCCAATTCACTGCAACACTTGGAAATGTCCTATATCAGTCAAGGTAACTACTCTGAGGTCCTATTCCTGTTTGTATTCTTTAAAGATTACTTAATTATATCATCTGTTAATATTTATACTTATGCCTTCCATCTAGGATAAATGCTGGTAATCGGCTGAATCAAGTTATACAGGGCAAGTGCAAGACAAATTTTTTTAGATTTAAAATTAATTTTCGAACACTAGCCTGTAAAACTTAATGGAAGACCCTTCCCGCCTCCCCACATTATACATAAGCATGTTTATGACAACATATTCTTAAAAGAATGGCTCAGTAACCGGTTGTTGGAGACCCCCCCCACCATTTTTTGGGGAAGGGAATGAGGACTACGTGATCAACTGTCAATTTTCTAATTGACAGCGGCTATCTGTTAAACAGTTAAAGCCGACAAGGGCTAAAGATTTTGACGACCGTTCGTTCCAAAAAGTCTACTGGTATTGTGCTTTAGTTTCATTCTTTACCGAGATTTCCTTAATTTAATTAAATTAATCATAATGAGACTTTTTGGACCTGTTGTCAGTTGCTCACAATCAATGAGGGTAAGATGATTAGTCGCCTAATTAGTTATATATGTTTGGAGCCGATCGGCTGAATTAAGTTATACAGGTAAGTGTTTGAAAATTAATTTTAGATTTAAAAATTCATTTTTCAGTTGAAAATGAGTCTGCTGCTGAAGACCAGAAAGAACTGTATTAGAAATTTAGCAGAATAGAAATGTAAAAATATATTTTTGCAACAAATAAATCCAAAGATCTTGGAGGATTTACTCCCTTTTTGTGTTTTTGAAACATAGGGAAAATAGATGGAATATTTTCTTCAGAAGTTAGTTTACAATCAAGTACTGAACCTATGATTTGAAATAAATGGGCATAGTTTCAAGGAACATTGTCAATGAGAAGATCTGGGTGGGGATTATTAAATTAAATAGACCTACTAATAATTGGGCTTTGTAATGGGTAACTTGAACCCCCTCAGTATGTGCTATGTATCTATTTAATCTTTACATTTAAGCTATACCAATGTCAAAAGATTGAGCAGCCTAATGTATACACTCAGGACTTCTGAGTGGTGTCCATGAAAAGAGATTAACATAATCTGCATAAGCGACAAGCTTGTTTTCAAGGCTAAACCACACATGTAGGTAATTTAAAAAGCAAATGACTAAGAGCTCTTCACTGCAGAACACCAGAGATTACATTCATTCAGTCACTAAAGTGCCCATCAATAACAACTCTTGGCAATCTATATGCTAAGTATTCTATAATGATAAAAAAACGATCCTCTAACTCCCAACTGCCTGAGTTTGAAAAGAAAAATTTCTTTAACTCCTGATTCAGCACTGTCTAGAAACCTCATAGGCTTCATAGCCAGAATATTTAAATCACTGTATCACTTAGATTGTATGAAGAGCATCACAAACACCAAGGCTCTTGCAAATGACAGTAAGCCAAACTGCAAACTAGGGAACAGATGATAGTTTCAACTTATATATTTAGATGTTTTACCAACTAATGTTCAAACTAGAAACCTAGAACGTGTAAAGTCTTTCAAAATTAAATGTATCTTCAAACCTGTACAGTATTTGCAGACATTACTTACTGTAAAGTATAAAGATGTTTATGAGATCTAGTGTTCCTTTTTCTTCATACAGTGAGCCAAGAAAAAGCTTGGTTAAGATTTCTTGTAGATGCACATGGGATGTATGTCATTTCAAGATTTCCGTAGCAGGTACTCCTCAATTTCTTTGACAAGAACCCCTTGAATTATTTGGCCATTAACCCAACTAAAACACACCAATTGTGTATTGCCTCTATATTGAGTTATTCATTGAAACATCAACAATGAGTCTGTTATTGATATGAAAATCATCATAATCTGTGTACCTATAATTATGGGAAATAGCTTTAGGTATTACTGAAGCCTTTTAATGAGGTATACTTTGCAGTAACTAGTAGTTTTATCAAGCTAATTTTATTCCAGATTGTAGTACACTTTAGAAACCCTTTTGTAATAACTCTTATTGGGGAAATTGTCAGGGACTCATTTCTCTCAGGGTTTTTGTAAAGTAACCCCCTATTTTGTCTCCTCAGCTTTTTGACCGGGAGTCTTGCACTTACACCTACCTTCTGGCTGATGAGGAAAGTAAGGAAGCCGTGCTGATTGATCCTGTCATTGAACTAGCAGAGCGAGATGCCAAACTCATCGAGGAAATGGGATTGACTCTTAAATACGTCAGTAAGTTTTTTATTACCACCTTTAACTTAAAAACTGGGAATCTTTTTTGATGGATTCAACTTTTATGATTAACTGTAAGAATGCTTCTTATCTGATTTTAAGGCTGTTGTATTATTGACTTAAAAATTTTTGTCTCCATTGATTGATTTACCGATTTTTGCCAATTTTAAAAAAAGTATGTCAGATTGCTGATTGACAAATTAACCTATATTTTTTTTACATTGAAATGTCTCGACCTGTAAGATTTCATTGGGTTCTGGATAGTAATTAAATGTGTTGGCAGTAAGGGAATCTGCCCTGCCTTGAAAGCTTTGCCCTTTAGATGTACTTGAGGATAGTGTTAATATTCTTTCATTACGCTTTACAGTGAATACACATGTCCATGCTGACCACATCACTGGAACTGGACTCTTAAAGAAGCTTGTGCCGGGCTGCGAGTCTGTCCTTTCAAAGGTAGGTTTTTTGCACCTTAGTGTACTGTACACTTAACTGCATGCATGTGTACAGGGGATTTTGTAAATTGCATCATTCCAGCTGCATATTTTAGCAATCTCTTACAAAGAAAACTTGTAAGAATCTCATTGTTGGGATAGTAAGTTTTATTTTCTCTATTATAAACAGTATTGATAAATTTCTTTCTTTGTGTTTTGTAAATAATGACATATTGGAGCTATTTGAGTGACAAGTGATGAATGCAGTTCCTAATTCGAGAATAATGCTGAAATCTTAACATGTAGATTTAAAAAAATTGTTCACCCAATGTAAAGTCTTAAATTATAGACAGCAGGAAAAGGTTTTTGTTTCAAACAACCTATGCATCAATGTATAACTGATAAAAACACTAGGATTTTATGGAGTAAAGTTGAAGCCTTTTAAAGCTGCTTTCTGTATTGGATAGTGGAATACTTTCCCCATAGGATTGATTTTTGTGTTTTTTGTTTATGGCAGAAATCACTAAATATTTGAATTTCCAAATATATGTTTGCATAATTATTATGTCAGAAAGTGTTTACTGTACAAGGGAGGAAGTACTGTATTGTATTTAAGGAGTCATTCATTTTACTTCAATAAAAACCAAAACATATTCTTTTGTGGTACTGTACAGGCATCCCAGGGCAAAGCTGATGTTCATGTTGAACCTGGAGAGGAAATCACTTTTGGAGAACAGAAACTTGAAGTAAGAGCTACTCCAGGGCACACTAATGGTTGGTTTTCATCTTTAATTTGTAGTAGAAATTAATGTACGGTATTTTCTTTTTTTTCATAGAGAAGGGTTTTTGTCTAAGGTTTGCATTGCAAGTATGGTACACTGTACGGTAGTTCTGAGTATTAACAGGTTTTAAGTTTCTTCTGAATATGGTAATACTATACTTCCATATTATTATGAATAGTGAATTACGTTATTTTCTGAGCTCCCAAACTCACTCGCTTTTTATTACGAAATCTGATACAACATCGAAATGCCTCCGAGCTCTGAGAATAATGCGCAACTCCCAGACAAAAACATATTCAGTATGAACACTGAATATTAAAAAGGTCTCTTTACTTTACACTCAAAACAAAACTGGGTGATTAGTTTACTTTTAACAGGAACTATTCTTAAATCAACCTCTTACCTTGGTTCTTAGTCAGGGGATACGAGCAAAGTACTGAGAAAAGTATTGATGATCGATATAATAGACTACTTTACAAAAATAAATAAATATTCTATTAAAGATAACAAATTAAAAAAAATTAACACCAAAAATAAATCACTCAATATTAAATCTGAACTAAGCCTTAGACTGAGACAAAATGATACATCATAAAAATTATACAATCACTTGTTTCACTAGAAATTGATTTATGATGATTGTAGAAAATAAATAGGAATTACACTTGCATATACAGTACTGAGCTTTCACTCCCACTTCTTAGGGCTCACCAAGGTTACTCAACGGTTTAACAAAATTAAACACACTTCACTGTTTAACCTGATTACACAGGACTTAGTTAAAAATAAACTTTATAATATAAATTTACTGCAATGTCCATTTGGCTCTTAACTGCTTTGCCTTCTGTCTTTTATTTTGTATCCATTCTGTTTGGTCTGTTTCAGCTTGGCTGTCAGATCATTTAAGTTTTCTACTATAGTTTAAGAACAATCCTATTTCTCATCAAACTCAATTTGATAGAAATGAAACTGGTGATAATCCTTATATTCTAATTATTCTTGATTCCCATCAGCATTCATTTTTTAAGAGATAGTATGGGTTGCTTCATTCAGGGTTATCCTCCATTGGTTTCCACTTTCCTAAACAAATTGATCGTATCATGTATTTACGCTCCGCAATTAAGTTTTTCCATTCCTGCCTAATCTAGTTAAGGGCTTTCATTTATTACTTTGTTTTCATGCAAAAACTTTATTGCAAGAAAAGGGAGAGATTAATAATGGCAAGGATTGTTTACATGGGAATTATGATACACATTTTTTCAGGAAATTAAGATAGATTAGTAAACAGTGGTTTTATTCTTTATATATCATGATAATGTTTTAATAAACTTTGTTCATATTTGTTTTAATTTGTTATAAAGTAGTAGGACTTTTGATATCATTACTGTAATATCAAAAGTTGTCACTTTCTAGATATGAGCACAGTAGTGTAGATTTTTCATTGTCCAGATATAGGCCTACAGAAGCTAAATCTGTTTCTTCATTATTTTATCAGGGTGTGTTACCTATGTCTGTCATGACCAGAAGACTGCCTTCACGGGAGATGCACTTTTGATCCGAGGATGTGGGAGAACAGATTTTCAGGAAGGATCTGCAGATACTCTCTATGACTCGGTGCATGGCCAGATATTAAGTCTGCCTGATGATTACACATTGTATCCAGCTCATGATTACAAAGGTAAGTATAATAACATAAAATCTTTCAAAATATATTCTTAGCAAGCTGAATTTGCAATTACTTAATGCTGTCCCCTACTTCTGAAAAGAAAGCTCCTTAATTTTTTTTATCTTGGAGAATCACATACAGTACATTGCTGTATCATGAAAGTTTGTTGCTTTAACCTTTAAGGTATACGGGTTTACATTAGAACTCCTTTGGTTTATGGATATTCAGTATCACAGGCTTACCAATTCAAATGTCTGTATTTTGGTCTCAGGATAACTAATTATTCACCAGGATGAAGGCTATCCTCTTGAAATGGGTGAGGTTCCTAGTCATAAGAGTTCTATTGTACAGTACTTGGACAATTGGATAATTCTGACTGTGTCTTTTGGAGAAGATTCAGGTTCAGCAGCTTTATTATTATAATTAAAAGGAGAAATTCATCAGCCCAATGATTCAAGCTTAACTCTTAAGCCGACCATACACGCAGAGGACTGACCGTACGGTTTGTCCTGCAGGACTGGAGCAACGCTCCAATCTTGTGAGAAATGCCATCACACGCTACGGACTAGCCTGCTTGGTTCAAGAGGATTGAGCACCCAGGATTAGGCCTACATAGTTACGTTTTTTGGTACTTGTTAACACAATTTGGTACATTACAGGGTATCAAGTACAATTGGTAGCCTACATCTAATTTTGAAAATGCCAAGGATAGTCTTTCCCCAAACCTGATGGAAGAGGGACAACCTTCCCGTACCAGGATCTTTTGTAAAGGATCATTTTTGTGTTAATAAAAACTCCTTTATAGGCACAGAAACAGACTTTTGCAAATAAGTAGACAGAATGGTAGGAAGAATAAAAAGGCCTTTGTGATATAGACCTTAGAGCATCTCTTTGACTTTTGGAGGCCACCTGAGCTTCCACAACATTAATGCTATATTGATTTAATATAGGAGAGATAAGTAAAAGAGTGTTTTTTTGCTTTGGGAACTACCCCAACCATAGAAGTGTACAGTTGTTTTCTACGTCAAATTAAGTTTACAAACTTCTCTGAAGCCTTTAGAGACCCATCCAGTATAGTTCTATCTAAATAGGGTAATCATCTGAAAATCATTAAGATCCAGGTGGCTCTCACACTTTTCTTGTATAAGAATTGAAATAACCACTACTTTAGAATATTCCAAGCAGAAAACATGGCCCTTCGTATTCTGTTGTCAATAAACTTATTTAGTCTTCCAACTTGAAAATCTTGTATTCAAGGACTTCCTATTTTATTAATGGATTAAAGAGAATTGACCTGTTCAGAACAATAAGAATGTTAGACAATGTATCTTTTTCTATTAATAAATGAATGCTTTTTGAGGGAGATAAGATCTTAACTATAGACATAAAGTAGAATTAGTATGCTTGTTTACCACCTATGACAACAATTTATTACTGTAATTCCATTTGTGAAAAAATAGAAAATTTCTGAATATAGATCGTCTTTGAAGCAGCAGCAATCAATGACAAGAGAATAAGTATTATCAGAACTTACCTGCAATAAGTTTTCTCATAAATTGAAATGGAGTTATCTCATCCAGTTTAGTCTCTTCCTCTGTATAATCCTTGCCTTTAGGATTATGCTCTGTAGAATCTTCCAAATGGGAATCATTAAGCCTTCCCTCTAGTTTACCACACTTTTTTATCTGTGCTAGACAAGGGAGTCATTTCAGCAGTTGAGCTCCTCGCATCCACATTAGTTCCACTAGGTAAAATAAGAGATGAGCTAGGAGCCGAGCCTACATTCAGAATCACAAACAATTCTTCTTTACTCAAGGGATTAACTACTGTAATTGTTCAGTGGCTACTCTCCTCTTGGTAAGGGTAGAAGAGACTAGCTATGATAAGCAGCTCTTCTAGGAGAAGGAGACTCCAAAATCAAAACATTGTTCTCTAGGCTTGGGTAGCTCCATAGCCTCTGCTCCATGGCCTTTCACTGTCTTAGATTAGAGTTCACTTGCTTTAGGGGATACACTCGGGCATGCTGTTCTATCTATTTCTCTCCTTATTGTTTTTTGAAGTTTTTATAGTTTATATGTCAAGGATCTAATTTCATGTTACTATTCTTGAAATATTTTATTTTGATTGTTTATTCTTCTCTCAGTTTTTTTTTTATTTCTTTGTTTCCTTTCCACACCGGGCTATTTTTCACTGTTGGAGTCCTTGGGCTTATAGCATCTGGCTTTTCCAACTAGTAATTTGTAATAATAATAATCTGCAGTGGGGTACAACGTACAATGCTTGTGTTCATTTAGGGCTATTGGTGAGAAAAATAATAGAAAAAGTAGATACGGCTTACCCCCACACACAAGTAATGTATAGCCATTCACTGCCATATATCTCAAAACTGAATTAGAGGGGTAGGGCTAGTATAAGGAATGAAAATGGGAAATTTGTAGCTTTAGGGTAAATGTTTAAATTTGACCATCTTCAAGAGAGAAGCAATATGACGCCCAAGGGAGGCTCATAGATATAATTACTCTGGAAAACATGCATGTAGTTGTTTTAGGGAAGGTTTTGAGATGCACTTGGTACAGTACTATGTAACAGATGGGGTCATAAAATTTTCCTCTAGATTATAAAGTAGACATGAAGTAGGACAATTTGGAGGTCCAAAGTATATTTCAAGAGCAAATGGAGAAGAGTGGGAAGTTGAGGAATAAGTGACAGATGGGGAGGTCTTGAAAAGAGGTAGCCCACTTCTTTGACCATGGAAACACTGTACTATGAAGCATGAGGTTAGAGAGTAGCGAAAAACCAAGTAACTGCAGCATTTATGAAATAAAAAAAGATATAGCTACAGTGCAGAAAAATAAAAATATTCCATTAGTGTAGATGAAAATGTTTCACAAGTGCATAAGGTCTGTGCTGCAAACATCATAGTAAGGTCAAGTGGTGAGCACCTTTTCACTGTTACTAACCTGATTTAAAAATTGAATGACTGCAAGTAAAATAAAAGAGATTGTAGTGGGAGATATTCTGGACATCTTCTAAATAGCTTTTTTAATGATTTATATCACCACTTCAGCACTAGGACCCCTTTTGCCAAGATGTGATGTCTATTTCAAAAGGTACTGTTGAATCTCATAGTAGACTCCATAATAACCGATTTGGATGGCTGCGATTGGTATAGGTAATTTTTAATAAACTATTAGACAAGCTGGGATGGACTGCTCCGTGCTCTATTGCTTTTGTGCCTTTCGCTACACCTTGTTGTCTCGTATGTGCTTAAGATTATTGTACAGTATGTTATATGAAAACATTATTATTTTCTATACATACTTACTTTGTAATCAGCTTGTAAATCCGTAGTGAGAGGCTCGCACTCGTTTATTAAAGGTTTATCAAATGTTGAAATGTTGCAAGTGACCAGCAGGGGAAAAAATACAGGCTACACTTTTGTATACAATAATGAATCTAGAGAATGAACATATGCCAGAATGATCAACTCTCAAATCCCCCTTTCCCCGCATGTGGAACCTGTATACTGATAACTCGGCAGATCGACCTATTCTCTCCACTCAACCAGCCTTCTCTAGCTCAAAGGGATAGTAATCATAATCAAGCGCCCTTAAAAATTGATCATTAATCTGAGAGATTTGAAATTGTGGCCACGAAAGCAGAAATTGCCATCATTACAAGTAATAGTGTTCAAGATGTAACTCAAAATTGTTTTTTAAATATTTAACTTAGCCGGTGAATATATATAGCTGCAACTCTGTTGCTCGACAGACAAAAAACTGTAAAAAACTCGCCAGCGATCGCTATACAGGTTGCGGGTGTGCCCATCAGCGCCAACTGTCGGCCAGATACCATACTCAATGTAAACAAAGACTCAATTTCTTCTCTGTCGACGTGTCGACAAGACGTACTTTACTCGCTGTTGAAACCTGGAGTTTTTTTCCATCATCTTTGGTGAAGTACTCTATTTTGGTTTTGAGCTTTCGCTGTGCAGGGTTTTTCTTCAAATAAATCCTTGAACTCTTTTTTGTATCAGATTCATTGTTGATGACTTAGACCGTTTTTTGGAAATTTCCCTTGACCAATTCAAAATGGCTGACCTTTCACAAGTTCCCAAGTTTAGAAAATGCAATGCTAGGGACTGTTCTAGGCGTCTTCCAAAGGCTTCTCTCGACCCTCACACTGTTTGTTCCAATTGTCGGGGTAAAACCTGTCAATTGGAAGATCGGTGTGAGGAATGCGTGGGCCTTTCGGAATTCGATTTTATCGAATTTGAGAAGTACACACGCAGGCTAGAGAGAGATAGATTAAGGAGAAGTTCTTCTAGGTCGATAGATTTTTCCTCTCCTCATGCCCCTCAACCTATTCCTTCCCCTGTAGTGGTTGTTCCTAACCCCCCTCCTAGCACTCAGGAACCATCGATGGCTGACATGATGCGTGCTATCCATGCCTTGGGGGAGAGAGTTGAGTCCCTTGCAAGTGACCGCAATCAACTCATGGCGGATGTTAAGGAGCTAAAGTGCCAAAGTGCCGCGGGAAGTGATAAAGTGCCTAGTGAAAGTGTTGTGAACAGTGTTGCGCTTGAGGGTTCGTCTGTTCGTGCCTGTCGTCCTCCTAGTCCGGGACCTCTTGCAAGCTCCCAAGCCCAGGGTAGAAGCAATGTCGTACGACGCATGGGTTCGAGAGGCCTTGATCAGCGAACAGACGTTCCCTCCATGGTATCAGGCGTATCTCCCCAAGATCGCCCCTACCTACGTAAGACGAGAGAGCCCGTTTTTACCTCGTCGTCCGAAGGTGTTTCTCGTAAGAAACTTTGGACCAAGGTCTCATGACCTTTAAAACGTAAGTCGGTCCCTTCAGGACAAGTCCAACGTCCCGGTTGTAGCCACTGGGTCAGTTCGGACTCGTTGCCGTCATCTGATGACTGCTCACCGCCTAAGAGAGGCAAAGCGGTACCGCCTCAGTCGCTAACCCCGTCTGTTGCCGCACCTGCTCCCGTAGACCCTAAATGGGCTTTGCTGCAAGACATGCAGTCCAAGCTTGCGTCCTTGATGGAGGACTTTAATTCGGAGAAGGTGGCTGCTGAACCTTCTGGCCAACAACCTTCCAAGCGGTCTGTTGTGCGTCCTGTTGACGCTGAGGTTACCTTCTCGCGTCTACCAGTTGAGGTGGTTCCTCCTCCCATGCGACCCAGTGTGGGTTGCCAGCCGCACGTTGACGTTAGGCGACGCACGGAGGTGGTTGTTGACGTTCAGGACGTTCAGCAACCATCAGAGGTGACTTGTTTTGACGCGGTGCGTCATCCTCCGCAACCCGGTATGGTGTTGACTGCACAACCCAGACGGTCTAGACAGTCTCGGGTGGACGCTGTGCGTCCTCGCGCACCCATGGTTGTTGACAGTTCACAGACTGTGCAGCAGTTCCATGACGTTGCGTCCGGCTCCGTCACGCATGCACCAGTGCGACCGGACTCAGCGAGCCAGACGTTGCCTACTCCGTTGCCGTTTCCTCATCAATTTTCGGATGAGGAACTATCTGATGAGGACGTTGCTGAACCACAAGACGATCAACGTTCGGAACTGGACGAGCCTAAGCCAACTCAACCATCATTGGACTTTAGAAAAGTCATGGCTGTATTCAAGGAGTTGTTTCCGGACCACTTTGTTTCTGTGGCTCCTCGTTCTCCTCCGTCAGAGTTTGTATTAGGAGTGCCTGCTACCGCACCTGCCTTTACGAAACTCGTTCTCTCACGCTCATCCAAGAGAGCTTTGCGGCTGTTGGGAGACTGGTTAGAGTCTAAGAAGAGGTTAGGGAAGACAGCATTTGCCTTTCCCCCATCTAAACTCTCTTCTAGATCGAGCGTCTGGTATGCCACGGGAGAAGTTCTCGGCTTGGGAGTTCCTGCCTCTGCCCAGGGCGACTTCTCAAGTCTTGTAGACTCTCCCCGCCGCCTTGCCATGAGACGCTCGAAGGTTTGTTGATCACCATCGGACCTGGACCACCTTCTTAAAGGGATATTTAGGGCTTTCGAAGTCTTTAACTTTTTAGACTGGTGCTTAGGAGCCCTGAGCAGGAAAATCTCTTCGGTAGATAAGGATATTTCCTTGCTCATTATGTCCTGCATGGACAAGGCCGTCCGTGATGGGTCCAATGAGCTAGCTGCCTCATTCACGTCCTGAAGAAGCGAGAGTCTCTCTGTTCTTTCCTGTCTGCTGGAGTTACGCCATGCCAGAGATCTGAACTTCTCTTTGCTCCCCTTTCCAAGTGCCTGTTTCCTGAAGCCTTGGTAAAGGAAATTGCCGCATCGTTAGTTCAGAAGGACACCCATGATCTAGTTGCGTCCTCGGCTCGCAAAGCTCCCCCTTTGCCTACATTCTCTGCTAGACCGAGAATAGACACTCCAGTGTCTCGCTTTATTCCGCCCTTTCGTGGCAGAGCCTCCAGCAGAGGAGGTGCTCGTGCCGAAGGGAAACGAGGGAAGAGGAAAGGACCTAAGTCCTCCAAGGGCAGAGTCTGACTGCCCGCAACTTCAGACAGCAGTGGGAGCCAGACTCAAGAACTTCTGGAAAGCCTGGGAGAAGAGAGGCGCAGATCAACAATCTGTGAAGTTACTCAGAGAGGGGTACAAAATCCCTTTTGTACGCAAACCCCCTCTAGCGACGTCCCCCATCGATCTCTCTCCCAGGTACAGAGAGGAAGAAAAGAGACTAGCCCTGAAACTGGAAGTGTCTCTTTTGCTAGAGAAGGGAGCGGTGGTCAAAGTCTTGGACCTTCGATCACCGGGATTTTACAACCGTCTCTTCCTAGTTGCGAAGAAGACAGGAGGTTGGAGACCGGTGCTAGACGTCAGTGCTCTGAATGTCTTTGTCACAAAGACGAAGTTCTCCATGGAGACCACAAAGTCAGTCTTAGCAGCAGTCAGGAAGGAAGACTGGATGGTCTCGCTAGACCTAAGGGACGCCTACTTCCATATCCCCATTCACTCAGACTCCCAACCTTTTCTGAGATTCGTCTTCGAAGATGTGGTTTACCAGTTTCGGGCCCTGTGCTTTGGCCTAAGCACAGCTCCTCTCGTGTTTACGAGGCTGATGAGGAATGTAGCCAAATTCCTCCACTTATCGGACATCCGAGCCTCCCTTTATTTGGACGACTGGCTTCTCAGAGCCTCTTCCAGTCGTCGCTGTCTGAAGGATCTAAAGTGGACTCTAGATCTGACCAAGGAATTGGGACTCCTAGTCAATTTGGAAAAGTCGCAGCTGGTCCCATCCCAAACTATTCTGAATTTAGGGATGGAGATTCACAGTCTAGCTTTTCGGGCTTTACCGTCGGCCCCCAGAATAGATCAAGCCCTGCTATCCATCCAGAAGATGCTGAAGAAGGAACGCTGCTCAGACAGGCTGTGGATGAGTCTGGTAGGGACGCTGTCATCCCTGGAACAATTTGTATCACTAGGAAGACTACACCTCCGTCCTCTTCAATACCATCTGGCTTTTCACTGGAAAAAGGACAAGACGCTAGAGGCGGTCTCGATCCCGATTTCCGGAAAGATAAAGTCTTGTCTGACTTGGTGGAAGGACAATATCAACCTAAGAGAGGGTCTTCCCCTGGCTGTTCAGACTCCCAACCACGTTCTCTTCTCAGACGCATCGGACTTGGGCTGGGGCGCGACATTGGACGGTCGGGAATGCTCAGGCCTGTGGAACTCGAGTCAAAGGAGCATGCATATCAACTGCAAGGAGCTGTTGGCAGTTCATCTGGCCTTGAAAAGCTTCGAGTACCTCCTTCGAGGCAAAGTGGTGGAAGTAAACTCGGACAACACCGCGGCCTTGGCGTACATCTCCAAACAAGGAGGTACCCACTCACTGACATTGTACGAGATCGCAAGGGACCTGCTCATCTGGTCAAAAGGTCAAGACATCTCCCTAGTAACGAGGTTCATCCAAGGCGACTTGAACGTCATAGCAGATTGTCTCAGTCGGAAAGGGCAAGTAATTCCAACCGAATGGACCCTCCACAAGGATGTGTGCAAGAGACTTTGGGCCACTTGGGGTCAACCAACCATAGATCTCTTTGCAACCTCGCTGACCAAGAGGCTTCCTATCTATTGCTCCCCAGTCCCGGACCCAGCAGCAATACATATAGATGCCTTCCTCCTAGATTGGTCACATCTGGATCTCTACGCATTCCCACCGTTCAAGATTGTCAACAAGGTACTGCAGAAGTTCGCCTCTCACGAAGGGACAAGGTTGACGTTAGTTGCTCCCCTGTGGCCCGCGAGAGAATGGTTCACCGAGGTACTTCGATGGTTAGTAGACGTTCCCAGAAGTCTTCCTCTAAGGGTAGACCTTCTACGTCAGCCACACGTAAAGAAGGTACACCAAAGCCTCCACGCTCTTCGTCTGACTGCCTTCAGACTATCGAAAGACTCTCGAGAGCTAGAGGCTTTTCGAAGGAGGCAGCCAGTGCGATTGCTAGAGCAAGGAGAGCATCTACCATTAGAGTCTACCAATCGAAGTGGGAAGTCTTCCGAGACTGGTGCAAGTCAGTTTCTGTATCCTCGACCAGTACCTCTGTAGCTCAAATAGCTGATTTTCTCTTATACCTGAGAAAAGGACGATCCCTTTCAGCTCCCACTATCAAGGGCTACAGAAGCATGTTGGCATCGGTCTTCCGGCATAGAGGCTTAGATCTTTCCAACAATAAAGATCTGCAAGACCTCCTTAAGTCTTTTGAGACCACCAAGGAGCGTCGTTTGGCTACCCCTGGATGGAATTTAGACGTGGTACTAAGATTCCTCATGTCAGACAGGTTTGAGCCGTTACAATCAGCCTCCCTGAAAGATCTCACTCTTAAGACACTTTTCCTGGTATGCTTAGCCTCGGCTAAAAGAGTCAGTGAGATTCATGCCTTCAGCAAGAACATTGGATTTTCGTCGGAAAAAGCTACTTGTTCGCTGCAACTTGGTTTTCTAGCCAAAAATGAGCTGCCTTCTCGGCCTTGGCCTAAATCTTTCGATATTCCCAGCTTATCGGAGATCGTAGGCAATGAACTAGAAAGAGTCTTATGCCCTGTTAGAGCTCTTAAGTTCTATTTAAAGCGTACTAAACCTTTACGAGGCCAATCTGAAGCTTTATGGTGTTCAGTTAAGAAACCATCCTTGCCTATGTCAAAGAATGCTTTGTCATACTTTATCAGATTGTTAATACGAGAAGCTCATTCACATCTGAGTGAGGAAGACCGAGCTTTGCTTAAAGTGAAGACGCACGAAGTTAGAGCTGTAGCAACTAACGTGGCCTTTAAGCAAAACAGATCTCTGCAAAGTATAATGGACGCAACCTATTGGAGAAGCAAGTCAGTGTTCGCGTCATTTTACTTGAAAGATGTCCAGTCTCTTTTCGAGAACTGCTACACACTGGGACCATTCGTAGCAGCGAGTGCAGTAGTGGGTGAGGGCTCAACCACTACAATTCCCTAATTCCATATCCTTTTAATCTGTCTCTTGAAATGTTTTTTAATGTTGTTTTTATGGGTTGTCCGGAAGGCTAAGAAGCCTTTCGCATTCTGGTTGATTTGGCGGGTGGTCAAAGTCATTTCTTGAGAGCGCCCAGATTAGGGGTTTGATGAGGTCCTGTTGTATGGGTTGCAGCCCTTGATACTTCAGCTCCTAGGGATCTGTCAGTATCCTAAGAGGATCGCGAGGCTCCGTAAGGAAGACGTACTTATAAGGCAGAGTAATCGTCTAAGTCGACTTCCTTACCAGGTACCTATTTATTTTGTTTTTGTTTTATTGATAACTTCTAAAATGAAATAAAAACTCTTAGCTCATAAGATGTAAACATATTTAACTGGTCTCTACCCACCACCCTGGGTGTGAATCAGCTATATATATTCACCGGCTAAGTTAAATATTTAAAAATGATATTTTAATTATAAAATAAATTTTTGAATATACTTACCCGGTGAATATATAAATTAAACGACCCTCCCTTCCTCCCCAATAGAGACGCAGTGGGATGAGAAGAAATTGAGTCTTTGTTTACATTGAGTATGGTATCTGGCCGACAGTTGGCGCTGATGGGCACACCCGCAACCTGTATAGCGATCGCTGGCGAGTTTTTTACAGTTTTTTGTCTGTCGAGCAACAGAGTTGCAGCTATATATATTCACCGGGTAAGTATATTCAAAAATTTATTTTATAATTAAAATATCATTTTACACAAATATAGAATTAGTTTTGTTCAGTTCTATTCTCTGTGTTGTTTATTACAGTTTCAAATATGATGTTTTTTTTCTAATTAAAAGAAAGATTACCAACAAATCACACAACTATGGTTTATCCAATGTATCTACCCTGGGTGGACTTTTCTGTAATTCCAATTGTGGGGCAAAACTTGTTAAACTTACTGTATACTTAAAAGTACCACCATGACAGAAATTCATTTTAAGGTTAGAAAACAAATTATAATACCTGTTATATATTTTAAGGTGGTACTTGATAAATCAAAGAATTGGGATAACTGTTAGTTATTTTCTTTTTCTACCAAATCTTAATCATTAAGGAGGTCAATATGACCGGTATCAAATTATGAAAAGGGCAAGTAAGGTTAAGTACCACATTGGGATGGGAAAAAGAAGATGAGAATGTATGAAAAAAAATAAAGGCAAGTGTAATGAAATATACTGTTGAACAGGGTGGCCAAAGGATCAGTATAAGATTTTCAATTGGGACTTGAAATGTGCTGTTGAACAGGGTGGCCAAAGGATCAGTGTAAGATTTTCAATTGGGACTTGAAATGTGCTGTTGAACAGGGTGGCCAAAGGATCAGTATAAGATTTTCAATTGGGACTTGAAATGTGCTGTTGAACAGGGTGGCCAAAGGATCAGTGTAAGATTTTCAATTGGGACTTGAAATGTGCTGTTGAACAGGGTGGCCAAAGGATCAGTATAAGATTTTCAATTGGGACTTGAAATGTGCTGTTGAACAGGGTGGCCAAAGGATCAATGTAAGATTTTCAATTGGGACTTGAAATGTGCTGTTGAACAGGGTGGCCAAAGGATCAGTATAAGATTTTCAATTGGGACTTGAAATGTGCTGTTGAACAGGGTGGCCAAAGGATCAGTGTAAGATTTTCAATTGGGACTTGAAATGTGCTGTTGAACAGGGTGGCCAAAGGATCAGTGTAAGATTTTCAATTGGGACTTGAAATGTGCTGTTGAACAGGGTGGCCAAAGGATCAGTGTAAGATTTTCAATTGGGACTTGAAATGTGCTGTTGAACAGGGTGGCCAAAGGATCAGTGTAAGATTTTCAATTGGGACTTGAAATGTGCTGTTGAACAGGGTGGCCAAAGGATCAGTGTAAGATTTTCAATTGGGACTTGAAATGTGCTGTTGAACAGGGTGGCCAAAGGATCAGTGTAAGATTTTCAATTGGGACTTGAAATGTGCTGTTGAACAGGGTGGCCAAAGGATCAGTGTAAGATTTTCAATTGGGACTTGAAATGTGCTGTTGAACATGGTTGCCAGAGGATCAGTGTAAGATTTTCAATTGGGACTTGAAATGTGCTGTTGAACATAGTGGCCAGAGGATCAGTGTAAGATTTTCAATTGGGACTTGAAATGTGCTGTTGAACAGGGTGGCCAAAGGATCAGTGTAAGATTTTCAATTGGGACTTGAAATGTGCTGTTGAACAGGGTGGCCAAAGGATCAGTGTAAGATTTTCAATTGGGACTTGAAATGTGCTGTTGAACAGGGTGGCCAAAGGATCAGTGTAAGATTTTCAATTGGGACTTGAAATGTGCTGTTGAACAGGGTGGCCAAAGGATCAGTGTAAGATTTTCAATTGGGACTTGAAATGTGCTGTTGAACAGGGTGGCCAAAGGATCAGTGTAAGATTTTCAATTGGGACTTGAAATGTGCTGTTGAACAGGGTTGCCAGAGGATCAGTGTAAGATTTTCAATTGGGACTTGAAATGTGCTGTTGAACATAGTGGCCAGAGGATCAGTGTAAGATTTTCAATTGGGACTTGAAATATACTGTTGAAATAGTGGCCAGAGGATCAATGTAAGATTTTACAATAATTAAAATTATTCTATAGGAATTTCTACTCTAGGGCATTATTACTAACAAAAGGCTGGATCCAATGCGAGTTAAGTGGCTACTGCTGTACGTACTTATGCGTTTTAAAGAAAAACATTGTTACCAAATAAAAGCAATGGTTAAACATTACTTTTGGTAACCCAGTAGATAATGTCATCACCTCAATTAATAGGTCAGAAATTCGAGCTCTGCTCGCAGCTTCAAAACGTTTTTGCTAGTGTTCACAACTTCATCATGCAAATAATTTAGGGATGGGAGATTTGGGTGGCCTTGTAAATCTGCCTCCTGAATCATATGTAGTTCCTGGCCTTCCCTGATCCTAGCTTGAGAGGAAAAGCAGCTTGAAAATAGATCATATGAATATATACAGTAGTTGGTCTCTAGGATATTGTCCTGTACCTTGCCTGTTGTCACTTACAAACATTAAAAAATGGAAACATTATCCCCCATAATATTTTTAGCAAATAGTTCCATATGTATATTGTAGTTTGAATGAATCCTTATTAAGCTATTTTATTTATTTAGGTCAGACAGCAACAACTGTGGAAGAAGAAAAGCAATTCAACCCAAGGCTAACCAAATCAAAGGAAGAATTTATCGAGCTCATGAATAACCTCGGTCTTCCTTATCCAAAGAAAATTGGTAAGTTGTCGTATCGGTTTTACTCTAGATTGTATTATCAGCTACATAATGATCTAAAATTCATTAGTAATCCATCACTAAGATGATTAAATATAAATGGTTACATAAACACAAGTAACAATGTTGAAAATAAGCTGTGAAAATTAGAATTTTATTAAAAAAAATTCTTATTTCTATACTTGTCTGATGTTCATAATGATTTTTCCCAGAAGCCCGCTTTAATCGACTTGTCGGTAAAATAAGAAAATAATTATTTTCCCATTTTCTGTCTCTTATACCAATGCATGCTCTTAATATAGGAATATACAGTCCTCTAGTGATATGGTTGTTGCATTATGAAGTATATTTTTCACTTTAAAAGTTGACCTTATGCCTCCTCTTGATGCTATGGGTAAGTGGGGAGGATTGTGGTCATGTATATGAGCATCAGGTGAATATAGAAGTAAGATTTTTTTTATATATATATATATATATATATATATATATATATATATATATATATATATATATATATATATATATATATATATATATATATATATATATATATATATATATATATATACGAATCTCCCCTGATGTTCATATTGCTGACTCCCACACTGTTGGAGGTGGGGTGCAACTGAAGGAAAGAGAGGTATAAATTTTAGTACAAGTAATGCAATGAGGTTAAGGTTACAAAGCTGGTCTAGATTACTTGTGTAGCTTACATTCAAGTTATGTTTAGAAGTAAAGGCATCTAGATTGTTTACAAAAGTTATTAGAAATACAGTACAGTAGTGTAGATTAGTTTTTTAAGGTAATGTTTTGTGAACATGTACAGTACTTGGTATACTATCGAGCTGCTGCTAGAGACTCGGAAAGATTTCTACAAAATTCAAGAAGGAGCTAAACTTTTAATATCATGCACCTTCACTCTGAAGCATTGATGATTTTTGGATATAATTCCTTGTGCACTACTTTAATCAAATTTTAAAAAGGAATATCTTGGCATTTTTGGTTTGGAGGGATAAGGGACCTTCAGCCCACATATCAAATTAGGGGCACTACCTCTTGTTACATTTCCTTTTTCAAGATACACTTTGCGGCTCATACCGGACAAAAACTGTTCTCTACCTAATTGTATTCATCTAGATTTACTGAAAGGTTGTGCAAAACTAGAGGCAAACTTAATTTAAGAAATATTTTGGATGTAAAGTATGGTAAAGTGGTATGATGATATTGTGTTCCCCAAAGTTAAAAACTGAACAGGTTGATCAGTAACTTGGCTGGTAAGCGAACATGATATGTCATATTGTTATCTACTCTTCCAAAAAAAATTATTTAATTGCCAATGGCATATAGTGTTTCCATGTAGTCGCATTCAAGCACTGATCAAACCCAACGTTGCTCAACTCTGACTAAAGTAAGTTTCCTCCGCTGTTATGAGCCACAATAGGCAACCGTTCTGTTAACTGTATACATAGCCTTTACTGTTGCACAGTGTATACTCTCTGTTTCCATATAAACTAACTTGAAACATAATTACATCATACATACACCAAGGCACTTCCCCCAATTTTGGGGGTAGCCGACATCAAGCAAATTAAAAAAAAAAGGGGGACCCTATCTCTCTATGTTCCTCCCAGCCTGACAAGGGACTCAACCAAGTTCGACTGGTACTGCTAGGGTGTCACAGCCCACCCTCCCCCCGTTATCCACCACAGATGAAGCTTCATAATGCTGAATCCCCTACTGCTGCTACCTCCGCAGTTATCCAAGGTGACCAGAGGAAGCAGCAGGGCTCGCCATTCATTCCTATTTCTAGTAGGAATAGGACGGGACGAGGGAGCTGGGAACCCCCTCTCCTGTATTATATACTCCTGTGAGACATGGAAGAGGTGAAACATAATTGCTAATAGATAATTAAATTCTGTGCTTTCCCTGAGTAGAAAGCTACCCAATTGAGTACAGTAGTTATTAAATTGTAAAGGCATAAAAACTTAAACAGTTTTAGTCAAGACCTTGTTAACCCCATCAGGGTTTTAAAGGAATCATACTATATGCCATACCAGCCACATAAGTATTATGAGACTAATGGGAAGCTTTTACTTTAGTAAACAGAGGGATATTAGAATTAGAACAACCTACTCTGTCTTTTGGCTCAAAATCTACCTCTTATATAGAGCTACAAAAATTGGGATTTTGTAGGTGTTTAGTAGCAGACAGAACTAAAGTAAGTACTGTAAAGTTTTCAATATTAATCTTACCCGATAATCATGTAGCTGTCAACTCTGTTGCCGACAGAAATCTACGGTAGGGATACGCCAGCGATCGCTATACAGGTGGGGGTGAACACCACAGCGCCATCTGTGGTCAGGTACTCTAGTACTTCTTGTCAACACCACCTCAAATTTTTCCTCTGTCGTGCCTCCGGCTAGACCTACATGGATACGCTGTTGATTCTGGAGTTATTGCTCACGATTTGGTGATGTATTTGCTCTAGAGTTTAGCCTTCGCTATTCAGGAAGCTATATCATTAGCTTAGCAAGTTTTTGGAATTAATTTGATTTAATTTTTTATTTAATTTTGGTACGAAGAGAGTATGAACTCTCTTTCACTTTTAAATGACCGACCCTTCCCTCCACCATCCTCGAGGCAGCAACCTCAACTCCACCTCTGCGCAGTCCACCCTGCCAGACGTATGATGTTGAGGTTCCTCAACCTACCTCCACGCGTGAGCTTCCGCATTGGGAGTTGCCAGATACGGAAGTGTTGGTGTCGAAGAGAGTATAGACTCTCTTAATTTTGCTTAACAAAGTTATAGATTTATTTTATATCTCTCCGCCTTTTATAGGCCTCTTTGATTAACTTCCTTTTATTATAAACTTATTAAAATTAATTTTTATATTTGTTTATATTCGACCTTTCCTAATAGTAGGCGGTCTTTTCTTGGAACCGAAGTTAATTAACTTTGAGCCCGTCATTTCGTTTTTACCTGTTAACATATTATGCTATTTTAATGTTTTTTGAAAGAATTTCTTTGATAGTCTTGTACTGTTTTCAAAGTTGAACTAACGTTTTGTATTGTCTCTGCAGTTGTTGACGTTCAGAACGTTCAACTTGCGCTCTATCGTTACGATAGAGAGAGAGTCTATCACGGTGTCACGTTGCAGTAAGAGTAAACCGATTCTAGCGTTTTGTTCATTCTTTCTTAGCTTAAATGGTTCTATTCTAATAAAGGAACTTTTTATTTGGGAAACCTTTCAGTTTTTTTCCTTTAACAATAATATGTTTTAACGATATATATAATTGGGCTCTTCTCTCAGGTGCTAAGTCAAGAGAGAGAGAGAGAGAGATAGAGACGGAGGGAGAGAGAGGATGATAAACGTTTCGTTCAAGCGGGTAACGTTGTTATCGTTTTTGCTCTTCTCCCTAGTCTCTTTAGGGGAAGAAGGTAAACGTTTCTAGAGTTTTATTCTTGTTCTCAGACTTTATGCGGTGAGAGATTTTAAACGTAGTTTATTTGATCTAGTGTTTAATCTCTTTTCCAGCCACTGAATTATTTATCTTTCATTATGTTTTTCTGTTACATTGTAATACTGTTTTCGCAATTACTAACTTTTAATGAAGGATAGAATTGCGTGTTTCAGGTACAACCACTTAAAGTTTCGAGTTCAGTGAAATAAGTGCAAACAGAAAATCAAAAGTGATACAGTGATAAGCGCAAAGTGTTACAGTGTTGCGTTCGAGGGTTCGTCTGTTCGTGCCAGTTGTTCGCCTAGTCTGGGACCTCTTACAAGCTCCTAAGCCCAGGGGAGAAGTAATGTCGAAGGACTTATGGGTTCAGCAGGCCTTGATCGACGAACAGACGTTTCCCTCCGTGGTTTCGGGTGTAACCAACTCACGTAGCCGACGTGATCACCCCACCCACACAAAGACGAGAGAGCCCATTTATTCCTCGTCTGCGGAAGAGGTTTCTCGCAGAAACCATGGACCAAATCTTGCAGCTTTTAAGTGCAAGTCGGTCCCTTCCGCGCAAGTCCAACTCCTAGGTGGTGCCATTAGCACTGGGTCAGTTCGGACTTGCTGCAGTACGACAACTGCACACCTCCCAGAGAGGCAAGGTGGTATCGCAACAGGCAGTAGCTCCGTCTGTTGCCGCACCAGCTGTTTTAGACCCTCAGTCTCAACGGACAGTAGCTCCGTTTGTTGTTGTCTTTCTTAAACTCTAGTGGTCTATGCTGCAGACAATGCAGTCTCAGCTTGCGGTGTTGATGCAGGAGTTTCAGGCAGAGAAGGTTAATTCACCTCCTCCTGCGAACGCTCCTCCTCCTCTGCGCAGTACAATCTGCCAGACGTATGAGGTTGAGGTTCCTCAAGCTACCTCCATGCGTGAGCTGCCGCGTTGGGAGTTGCCAGATACCAGCGCTGTGCAGCAACCTCCACTTTCCTTGAGGCAGGAGCCTCTTACCACGCAGCAACCTCCTCAACAATGGGGGCAAGAACCTTATGCCTTACAACCTCCTCTACCCTTGAGATAGGAGTATCTTGCATTACAACCACCCTCGAGGCAGCAACCTCTTGAGGTACGACAACCTCTACCATCCTTGAGGCAGCCACCTCAACTCTCGCAGCAACCACCTCCACTTTCCTCGAGGCGAGAACCTCAACTCTCGAGGCAAGCACCTCAAGAACCTCAACTCGTGAGTCAAGAGCCTCTCTCTGCGCAGCCACCTCAACCCTTGAGGCAAGCGCAATTCTTGAGGCAGGAACCTCATGCTATGAGTCAGCCACCTCAACGCATGCATCTGCCACTTTCTCCTCAGCTTGAGCCTCTTCCCATTCAACTTGAACCGCAGTCTATGCAGAATGAGCCTCTCTCTGCGCAGCTACCCCCTCAACCCTTGAGGCAGACGCAACTCTTGAGGCAGGAACCTCACAGGAGCCTC
Organism: Palaemon carinicauda; assembly: GCF_036898095.1. NCBI lineage: Eukaryota > Metazoa > Arthropoda > Malacostraca > Decapoda > Palaemonidae > Palaemon > Palaemon carinicauda. Next base: position 44,684,823 of record NC_090738.1, read on the forward strand.
TTGCTATGCGGCATCCTCCTCAAACCATGAGGCAGGAGCCTCATGCTATGCGGCATCCTCCTCAACCCATGAGGCAGGAGCCTCATGCTATGCGACATCCTATGGGCTCTTGTGGCATGGTTGGTTTCGACCTGGCCTTTCATTAGAAGGGGCTAGTGTTCGATCCCAAGTATGAGGTAGAAATTTATTTCTATTTGAACACGATGTTGTGTTGATATTTATCCATATTGACTCATTAGAGGTAATTTGAATGAATTACTACCAATTGTGTCACGTGGTGTCCCGGGGAAATCTGGTAAAACTCTCTGGTAAAGAGACGGATGTCTCACCAGGTAAATCCTCGGACAGCTAGATTAGTGTCAGGTTCAGATTTCTTTTAAGCAGCATGAGCCTCATCCCATGCAGCATGAGCCTCATCCCATGCAGCATAAGCCACACGCCATGCAACATGCTCATAGAGCATGCTCTGCATACAGCATGCTCTGCATACCTTACCGCATGCTTCTCAGTCACACATCTTTGGTTGTTGCCAACTCACTAGACTGTCAAGCAGTTTCATAACGTTGCCTTCTAGTCTGCTGCTTTTGCACCAGTGAAACCCTTACTGAGAGAACTTAGCTTTTCTCGGATATGGTTCCTGTAGATGAGAAAGTGCTATTCTCCCTCCTTCTGATATTCCCTTGAGGACTCTGTCATTTGGAGAGCAGCCTTTAGCTGCGTAGCCTCCTATGGACTTTTATTTAAGCATAATATGCTTCCAGGGAAGGTAATGGTTCCACTTCAGTCGCTAACCCCGTCTGTTACCACACCTGCTCCCATAGACCTTGAGCTGTGTTGCAAGACATGCAGTCCAAGCTTAGTCCTTGTTAGAGGAATTTTTGTTTACGGAGTCAGTGTGTCACTGGGAAGACGTTCAACAACCAGCAGAAGTGACTTGTTGTGACGCAGTGCGGCAACCTCAGCAACCCGATAAGGAGTTGTCTGTACGACCCAGACAGTCTAGACAGCTTCGGGTTGTCACTGTACTTCCTCGCTTCCCCATGGTTGACAGTTCACAGACTGTGCAGCAGTACCATGATCTTGTGTCCGGCTCCGTCAGAAGACCGGCTTTTAAGAGCTCCCACAAGTCGTCGCTGTCTGGAGATTCTCAGATGGACTATGGATCTGACCAAGGAACTGGGCCTCCTGGTCAATTTTGAGGAGTCCCAGCTCGTCCCATCCCAGACCATTGTCTACCTGGGTATGGATCTTCAGAGTCGAGCTTTTCGGGCTTTTCCGTCGGCCCCAAAGATATACTAAGCCCTAGATTGCATCCAGAGCATGCTGAGAAGGAACCGATGCTCAATCAGGTAGTGGATGAGTCTAACAGGAACACTTTCATCGCTGGCACTGTTCATCGAGTTAGGGAGACCCCACCTCCCCCCCTTCAGTATCATCTAGCGGCTCACTGGATAAAGGACATGACGCTAGAGACGATCTCAGTTCCTGTTTCCGAAGAGAGGAGGTCTACTCTCACGTGGTGAAAGAACAGCTTTCTTCTCAAGGAAGTCTACCTTTGGCTGTTCAGAAACCCGACCGCCGTCTCTTCTCTGACGCATCAGACACGGGCTGGGGTGCGACTTTGAACGGACAGGAATGCTCGGGAACATGGAATCAGGAGCTAAGGACACTTCACATCTATTGCAAGGAGCTGTTGGCGGTTCATCTGACCTTGATAAACTTCAAGTCCCTCCAGCTTAACAAGGTGGTGGAGGTGGACTCTGACAACACCACAGCCTTGGCTTACATCTCCAAGCAGGGAGGGACTCATTCGTGGAAGTTGTTCTAGATCGCAAGGGACCTCCTCATCTGGTTAAAAGATCGAAAGCTCACGCTGGTAACGAGGTTCATTCAGGGCGATATGAATGTCATGGCAGATCGCCTTAGCCGGAAGGGCCAGGTCATCCCCACAGAGTGGACCCTTCACAAGAATGTTTGCAGCAGACTTTGGGCCCTGTGGGGTCAGCCAACCATAGATCTGTTCGCTACCTCGATAACCTAGAGGCTCCCGTTGTATTGTTCTCCGATTCCAGACCCAGCAGCAGTTCACGTGGATGCTTTTCTGCTGGATTGGTCCCATCTCGACCTGTATGCATTCCCGCCGTTCAAGATTGTCAACAAGGTACTTCAGAAGTTCGCCTCTCGCAAAGGGACACGGCTGACGTTGGTTGGCTCCGCTCTAGCCCGCGAGAGAATGGTTCATAGAGGTTCTGCAATGGCTGGTCGACATTCCCAGGACTCTTCCTCTAGGAGTGGACCTTCTACGTCCACCTCACGTAAAGAAGGTACATCCAAACCTCCACGCTCTTCGTCTGACTGCCTTCAGACTTTCGAAAGACTCTCAAGAGCTAGGGGCTTTTCGAAGGAGGCAGCCAGAGCGATTGCCAGAGCAAGGAGGACATCCACTCTCAGAGTCTATCAGTCTAAAGGGGAAGTCTTCCGAAGCTGGTACAAGGCCAATGCAGTTTCCTCATCCAGTACCACTGTAACCCAGATTGCTGACTTCCTGTTACATCTAAGGAACGTAAGATCCCTTTCAGCTCCTACGATTAAGGGTTACAGAAGTATGTTGGCAGCGGTTTTCCGCCACAGAGGCTTGGATCTTTCCACCAACAAAGATCTACAGGACCTCCTTAGGTCTTTTAAGACCTCAAAGGAACGTCGGTTGTCCACTCCAGGCTGGAATCTAGACGTGGTCCTAAGGTTCCTTATGTATCAAGATTTGAACCTCTCCAATCAGCCTCTTTTAAGGACCTCACATTAAAAACTCTTTTCCTCGTGTGCTTGACAACAGCTAAAAGAGTAAGTGAGATCCACGCCTTCAGCAGGAACATAGTTTTCACATCTGAAACGGCTACATGTTCCTTGCAGCTCGGTTTTTTGCTAAAACGAGCTTTCTTCACGTCCTTGGCCTAAGTCGTTCGAGATCCCAAGCCTGTCCAACTTGGTGGGGGACGAACTGGAGAGAGTACTTTGCCCAGTTAGAGCTCTTAGGTACTATCTAAAAAGGTCATAACCTTTACGAGGACAATCAGAAGCCTTATGGTGGGCTATCAAGAAGCCTTCTCTTCCAAGGTCTAAGAACTCAGTTTTCTTACCTATTCAGGCTCCTGATTAGGGAAGCACATTCTCATCTGAAGGAAGAAGACCTTGCTTTGCTGAAGGTAAGGACACATGAAGTGAGAGCTGTGGCTACTTCAGTGGCCCTCTAACAGAACCGTTCTCTGCAGAGTGTTATGGATGCAACCTATTGGAGAAGCAAGTCAGTGTTCGCATCATTCTATCTCAAAGATGTCCAGTCTCTTTACGAGAACTGCTACACCCTGGGACCATTCGTAGCAACGAATGCAGTAGTAGGCGGGGGCTCAGCCACTACATTCCCATAATCCCATAACCTTTTTAACCTTTCTCTTGAATACTTTTTATGGGTTGTACGGTTGGCTAAGAAGCCTTCCACATCCTTGTTGATTTGGCGGGTGGTCAATTCTTTCTTGAGAAGCGCCGAGGTTATAGGTTGTGATGAGGTCCTTTAGTATGGGTTGCAGCCCTTTATACTTCAGCACCTAAGAGTCGTTCAGCATCCTAAGAGGACCGCTACGCTCAGTAAGAAAGACGTACTTAATAAAGGCAGAGTAATGGTTCAAGTCGTCTTCCTTACCAGGTACTTATATATTTTATGTTATTTTTGAATAACTAATAAAATAAAATACGGGATACTTAGCTTCTGTGTTAACATGTATGCTGGTCTCCACCCACCACCCTGGGTGTGAATCAGCTACATGATTATCGGGTAAGATTAATATTGAAAAATGTTATTTTCATTAGTAAAATAAATTTTTGAATATACTTACCCGATAATCATGATTTAATTGACCCACCCTTCCTCCCCATAGAGAACCAGTGGACCGAGGAAAAAATTGAGGTGGTGTTGACAAGAAGTACTAGAGTACCTGACCACAGATGGCGCTGTGGTGTTCACCCCCACCTGTATAGCGATCGCTGGCGTATCCCTACCGTAGATTTCTGTCGGCAACAGAGTTGACAGCTACATGATTATCGGGTAAGTATATTCAAAAATTTATTTTACTAATGAAAATAACATATTTCAAGGCTCTGTGTGAGGCATTTGAATCTGTTGAGTGCAGTGTACTTTCAGAACCCTTACTTAATGTAAATGCTTATATTAGATTGACCTTGGGGGTTAGGTTAAGTTTGGAAATGAAGAGTGAGTGGCCAGAATTACCAATTAATTAGGGGGATTCACTGGACTTTTGAAACTTAACAAAGGAATCAAAGCTCATCACTATCAGAAGATGACATAACTAGTGTAGTCCAAAGTCAGAGGTTTCAGTATAATCATTATCGCTGCTAATGTACTGTAGTAATATAAAAACAAAAATTCTACAAAAGATCTGAAACTGAAATAAACCGATGTTACTATCTCCCCCCCCAAAAAAAAAAAAAAAAAAAAAAAACTAGTTAGCCTGTAAGAAAGAAAGTTTGAAGTGGTAATATAGATGTTACTTCTGATCTAGTTACCTCCGCCAGGAGGGTATGTTTTCGGTTCGGTTTGTTTGTTTGTTTGTTTGTTTGTTTGTTTCTCTGTCTGTCTGTCTGTGGACAACGTAGAGGCCACATTTCTACACGGAATCACTTCAAACTTGGCCAAGTAGTTCCCCAATGTGTATGGAAGAACTGATTAAATTTTGGTCAAGGTCACCCCAAGGTCAAGGTCACAGGGGTCACTGGTGTCACTATGACATAAGTGGCCATATCAAGAGACAGAAATAAAGCACTGACTTTTGCATAAGCCAACAGGGAAGTCCTAGTCCAGGCGCAACCCATGGGTGATGTTCAAATTTATAAAGGTCAAAGGTCAAGGTCATATTGGTGCATTATATCAATGTCATATTAAGTATCAGTGGCAAATGAACAAAGATCACTTGAAGGTCAAAAGTCAAGCAGGTCACTTGAAGGTCAAGGTCACGTGAAGGTCAAGGTCACGTGAAGGTCAAGGTCACCTGAAGGTCAAGGTCACGTGAAGGTCAAGTACATTTGAAGATCAAGGTCACTTGAAGCCAAGGTCATGTGAAGGTCAAGGTCACGTGAAGGTCAAGGTCACTTGAAGGTCACGTGAAGGTCAAGGTCATGTGAAGGTCGAAGTCACATCAATTCATGATTCTAGGACATATGGCGCTCTAGGTCACCTTGGCGGAGGTATGTCCTCTACGAGGACCATGTCCGCGTTCAGGACTTGCTCACTTGTTTATAATTGTGATTTAATTTAAAACTACTATTAAAATATAGCCTCATAATTGTAGATAATTGAGAAATGAAGTAAGGCATCATTACCTGTATAAACAATAATAAGCCTAGCTTTCTTTGCTCAAAGAAATTTCTGACACACTACAACAATTCACATATTCATACCCACTTACAGTCATGAGTAAATTATTTGGCAGATGTGCATTATTATTTTTATTCATTAGTGTAATGAATGAACTTCAAAGACAGCTTTTATATTGTATGACAAAGTTGATCTTATACATGCTAACAATTGAGTTTATTTAATACTTATTTAACATTTTGATGAAACCTTAACGGGGTCACCTCCATGAAAATTACCGTTGTACTACCGTAGTTTTGAGATCAGTCTTTAAAAATGTTAAACCATCTGGTAACACTCCAATGTTGATTTTTAATATTTACTACATAACATTTTTCAAAATATGTTCATCGGTGTTATGTATAGTCACTTGCTGAACTCCATATCTATTTTTCCCTTACAAAACACTCAGGCAATTCAAAGATAAAGTTGGCCCTACTTATGTTGACTTTTCTCTCTGGTAACTTTATTTATAAGGCAGCCTGCAGTCATATTTACTCCTACAGTCATCTTTACTCCTACAGTCAGTACATTGCTCGCTTTCATCGAGAGAATATTTTTAATTTTTCGTCAGCCAGCTGACTTGGGCTTATAGCATCTTGCTTTTCCAACTAGAGTTGTAGCTTAGTTAGTAATTAATAATAATAATAATAATAATATGCAAATGATGCTACTCTCTTTGCATCTATTCCATCTCCTGAATATAGATCTGGGGTTGCTGAATCCTATAATAGAGATCTAGCTAAAATTAGTTGATGGTGCAAATTATGGGGAATGAAGTTGAATCCTAACAAAACTCGAGTATGATTGTAAGTAGATCAAGGATAGTGGCTCCTCAACATCCAGATCTTAGCATTGATGATGTTTCTTTAATTTTGTAAGACTTAAAATTTTGTGTGATTCTCGACAGAAAATTTACTTTTGAGAAACACTTTAGGTCTGTGTCTTCTTCAATTGCACAAAAAATTGGCTTATTGAGAAAGTCTTAGGATTTTTGGTGATCAATCTATTCTGAAGAAGTGTTTTAATTCTTTCATTCTACCTTGTTTCGAATATTGTTCTCCTGTCTGGTCTTCAGCTGCTGATTCTCGTATTAATTTGTTGTACAAGAACTTACGGTCTATTAAATTTCTTATTCCTGATCTAGATACAGTATTAATCTTTGGAACAGTCTTTCAACTAGTTCTTTATTCATACTGCATAAGATTTTTCATAATACTGACCATCCATTACATTGATCTTCCTGCACAGTGCCATCCTGTTCGTAAAACTAGGCATGCAGTTAATTCTAATAGTCAGGCCTTCTCCATTATGAGGCTCAATACTACACAGTATTCTAGAAGTTTTATTTCAGTTGTGACCAAGTTGTGGAATGATCTTCCTATTCAGGCGGTTGAATCAGTAGAACTTCAAAAGTTCAAACTTGTAGCAAGTGTTTTTATGTTGAACAGGCTGTCATAACGGATTTTAAGCAAAATGAAAAATCTATTTTTGGGTGAGAGTGCCATGTCGTCCAGATGGAAGATTCCTTTAGGTAGCCTTCTAAGGGATATTTGCTACAGTGATACTTCCAGAGAAATAAACCAAAGGTCTCCAGGATTCTAATTCCTGGCACGAGTATCCAGTTAAGGATATCGCTAGGGATCAGGGACGTATTTTTTAGATACGACACATAGCAATCTTCACCTCGAATAGATTTAACTCTTTGATGTAAGGGGGAAGAGTGGCGAAAGAGAGGGGGTGCCGTTCTAGGTACCCGGTGGATCTCCTATCCGTACAACTACCGGCCGCCATTCCTTTACTTGTCTTTAAGCAGGAATAGCCGCAGATAGAGTAGTTTCGGATGGGGTCAGCAAAAGGGTGGGTCCATCAGGATGACATGGCACTCTCACCCCAAAATAGACTTTTCGCTTTGCTTAAAATACGTTTTTTGGGCTCAGCCATGTCATCCTGATGGAAACAGTAAAGAAATAACTTGAAAATACTATATCTGTGGATTTGTGTGTGCCTTCTAGTACCTTGAATGGATTTCTTATCTGGTCTCCTAGACCTGTATATGAAATTCCAGTTAACTGTCATTTCCACTAAACCTCCCCCTTCAGGGAAAATGTCGACAACGACGATAAGGATTCAAGGCTTGAATTTCCGTAGGAACAGAAGGTAAAACATTAGAGATTACCTTTCACATACCTTGGAAATCTGTATCCTGATTTCAAGTTGGGCCCTTCTAGGGCTTAATTAAAACTCTAGCATGTTTTATTTGTCTGCAACTGAGATAGCAGCAATAAGATGCAAATACATTTAGTATTTTTACCTTGCAACTAGATTATCAAATATAGTTACGATAGGCTATAAATCTGATCCAACATTGAAAACACATCAGGGTCCATATTTTCTCTTGTAGAAAAAAAAAAACGTAATTTCATTATCAGAATAATGCCACTTAATGGAGATGTGAAACCAAATCTGACTGACTTGTACAGACTTTGGGAATGCCTAAACACTATGACGCAAACGTTCACTCGGCACTGGTTTTATTGGTCAGATATGCACCTATATGGAACAGTGTGTTAACTATCATTGTGATTTGCACTCGAGGGTAAGTGTACCCATGCACTCGACGCACTGGAAAGTCCCAAAGCAGTTCTCTGTTTATCACAGCGCTAGACGACAGGTTTTATATTATTACCCCCTGCCACTACAAAATGTTTTATTTCATATACTTGCTTCGCATAGTGTTTTTAAAAGACCCTGGAGGATCTCCACCCAGTGTATAAGCGGAGTCTTCCAAAGTCCATGTGTTGAAAGAAATTCAACGAAGAAGCAACTTTCCTTGGATCGTGACGTGCGGACGTGTCAGGATCCGCTCCGCGAATAAAGTTGGTGAGCTTTGCTCTCAGTTGTCTTAGGGATAGGTTTGATCCTGAAGTTTTGCCTCTGAAGAGCTGTCCTCCTTACTCTAGCCCCTGAGGCTATTGCAAACAGAAAGATGACCTTCTGTGTTAGATCATTTAGAGTACAATCCTCATTGTTTACGTTCGAAGCATAGTGCAAGACTTTGTCCAAAGACCACGTGATGGGCTTTGGAGGGGTTGCTGGCTTGAGTCTAGCGCATGCTTTTGGTATCTTAATGAAGATTCCACTGGTGAGGTCCACCTCAAAAGCATACAGAAGTGGTCTAGTCAGGGCTGATTTACATGAGGTAATCGTGGTGGAAGCCAAGCCTTGTTCGTGTAGGTGTATGAAGAAATCGAAACAGAAATTTATCGATATTTTTGTTGGTTTCCTTGTTTTCACAAAGGACACCCATTTCTTCCAAGATGATTCATATATTCTCCTAGTCGAACTTGACTTATACTCTCCAATGAAGTCAACTTTATCCTTCGAGATTCCAAACTTTTTGTTCACTGCTAGGGCAAGAAAATCGTGAGATGTAGGTTGTTGGTTCTCGAGGATGAAGCATAGACAGTCAACTTCTGGACCAGTTGGGATAAAACTGGGTTCGGCAGAGGAAACAGCTTCAGTTTCAATTCTAGAACTAGAGGGAACCAATTGCTTTTGGGCCATTTGGGGGCCACTACTGCTGCTGTCCCTCTGAAGGATCTTATCTTGTCGAGGACTCTTAGCAGGAGATTGGTTGGTGGAAGCAGGTAAATGCGATTCCACCTGTTCCAGTCGAGGGACATGGCATCTATCGCTTCTGCTTGAGGGTCCGTATAAGGGGCTACGTAACGAGGTAGCTTCTTGTTGTCACTTGTTGTGAAGAGGTCAGTCTGCAGTTCCAGGACTTTTTCCGAGGTGAAGGAGAGTAGGTCTGTGCTAGGGACCATTCTGTCTCTATGGGCTTTCGCCTGTATAGAGCATCCGCCGTCACATTGTGGAACCCTTGTAGGTGAACTGCTGATAGGTGCCATCCCTTCTTCCTTGTCAGGTGGAAGAGGGCTAATATCACATGTCCTATGTGCGATGATCTCGAGCCTTGTCGATTTAGACATTTTGCTATCCCTTCGTTGTTCAGGGCCAATCTGATGTGGATTGTTCTGTGAGGGGATACTTTCTTCAACGTCGGGCAAACTGCCAGAGCTTCTGAAACGTTGATATGAAAGGTTTTGAACTGGTGCGACCAATTCCTTTGCACTTTTCTCTTGTGAGAATGGCCACCTTGTCAATTTAGACATTTTGCTATCCCTTCGTTGCTCAGAGTCAATCTGATGTGGACTGTTCTGTGAGGGGATAGTCTCTTCAATGTCAGAAAAACTGCCAAAGCTTCCAAAACGTTGATATGAAAGGTTGTGGTGGTTGCAGGGGAATTGTTCGTGCTAGACTCTTGGCTGTTGACCACGGCCTTAACTGCGTGCGCAATAGTGTCGGGGTCAACCTTGGTTGATATCTTCGAGCGTTTGAAGCATATCTTTTCCAGACTCTTGACGCATCTTTTAGATGTGCTTTTAGCACCGGGTCTGTTACTGCCGCAAACTGGAGAGAGTCCAATACTCTTTCCTGTTGGCGTTCTGAAATCCTCTTGTGACGGATTAGTCTCTTGACAGATCCCTCTATCTCTCTCCTCTTCTTGGATGGAATGGAGAGGTGATGTGACTTTTAAGTATTATTGGATTCCTAGCTATTGGAACTTCTGAGCTGGAGGAAGGCGAGACTTCTTGCGATTGATGTTGAAGCCCAGGTGTTCCAGAAACTGAATCACCTTGTTGGCTGCCTGCAGACAAGTAGTCTTGGATGCTGCCCATACCAGTCAATCGTCTAGATATGCAAGTAATTGAACTCCTTTGGAGTTTAGCTGCTGGACGATTGTGTCTGACGGCTTTGTGAATATCCTTGGGGCTGTATTCAGTCCGAAGGGCATTGTCCTGAAGAATCACTTCTTCTGTAGCATGAATCCTAGGTAGGAGGAGAAAGGGCGGCTCAATAGAAGATGCCAGTAAGCATCTGTTGGGTCTATTGAGGCTGTGTTTGCTCCCTTTGGTAGAAGGGTCCTTATGTGTTGCCAAGTAAGCATCCGGAACTTGTTGCTCTCGATGAACTTGTTGAGTAGAGACATGTCTAGAATGACTCTGAGTTTGTCTGAGTCTTTCTTGGGAACACAAAACAGCCTTCCCTTGAATTTGATGGACTTTGCTTTCCTTATTACCTTCTTGTTCAAGAGTTCTGAGGTATATTCTTCTAACCAGGGGGTGGAGTGTTGGAAGAATTCTGGAAAACGGCATGAAGTTCTGTTCCATCTCCACCCGAGTCCACTCGTGATTAGCTAAGGGGAAGAAAGAAAGAAAACACTATAAGGAGAACTGACCTGGAAAAGGGATATGACAAGCACCGCACTTTCTACTTATCCAGTCACTGTTTGGCCTATCTCATCATCATTATTGTCTGTCCAGTAGCTTTAGAATACTCCTGGAAATTTCCTTCTCTTATGTCTGCCTGAAGGCACAGAGTCCATGTTACACGGAAGAATGTAGTAATCGACCTTACTTACAGGAGGTTAACGTGAGTCATGACTTTGGCTCCTCACAAGACCAAAGTACATTGACATTTCTTGTTTAGTTAACCAGCCAGGGAATTTCCTCCCTCTCCCTCCTAGAATGAATTTCCTATTGAAGGTCACTGGTTTGTATTATGCGTAGGAATATGTTTTCAAAAGTAAGTTGTAATCTCCTAACTATACTCGAGTTACACTGCCTGCCTCAACCCCTCTGCAAGTCCAAGGGTAAAGGTCAAGTTTGCATTTGCTCTGCTGTTTAGATGCCAGACCTACCTCACACCCAAAGACATCCATTCTTTACCTTTTTAAAAGCTTATTGGCCGTTTCCAAGCTTTGCTGAAATCGTACTCCTAATAAAGGTCGCAGGATTGTATATTTAGGCAAAATACAAATTACTTGAAAAATTTTATATAAACTAATTTTAATATTCATTTCTAAATATACAGTAAAGGGTGATTGCAACCACCATTTTGAGGTAACCTTATGATTTTAAGAAATTTTCATCTTTATAGGGTCTCTCATTTTCAACTTTGGTCACAAATAAAATTTGTTTATAATATCTTAATATTTTTCTCTTTTACAGATGAATCTCTTCCTGCCAACTATGTTTGTGGATTGTACAACTTACCAGATCATTTGGCTTCAAAGCTGGAGTAGCGTTAATGCTGCAAGGAAACAATCAATGAACTTCACAATCCACAACTTAATTTTTAAGAAAATTTATCATTTCACAGAGTGGTTATATTTTTAATATCTGGTGGTTTGGTTAAAGTGGTAAGTGTGAATGTCAATTTTAGATAGTACAATGTAATACTAATATGGTGTAAGATTTTATTTAATGTAGTAGCATGTATTTTATGTTAGCTCATTTCATTTCTTGGTTTTTAATAGTGTTTATCAACAATAGGAAATAAGTAAACAAGAAAAAAATCATTAGTATAGGAAAGTGAATATTTTTGTGAAGATAGATACTTGGTTTATTTGAAGTACATGGACCAAATCCTTCTTAGCATCCACTCTTACCTCTTACTTCCAAATATTGTATCAGAATTTCTGCTTCTATGTCATCACCCTTCTGCTTGTCATGCAGAATATCATCATAACCATCTTCACTGCTGCTTGAAATGCACCCATTAATTATTATAATTACCACACTTGTTTTTCAAACGGCAGCTTCATCTAATGGCATGATCACTGTAGCTCAAAATGTTGGTTGACAATTTCATTCATTAGTAGTCTTTCTTTTCACCTCATAAATCACAGGAATAATCCATAGAAGTGAGCTTGGCTTTCTTTCCATGGTTTAAATGTTTTAGTTCATCTTGGAATACAGCAATTGAGCTGTGCCAGATACATTTGAAAAAGAAAAATAGTTAGGAGATATTAAGAGGTATCTGTATACTGTGGCTTAAAAAATTGTACAGTACATTAGTATGGTTACCATCACTTCTGCAAATATAGAAATTATAGTAAAAGGTGTAAGGAATTTGGGCCATAGGGTGCAACATTATGGCCCAGGAGGCTATTCAGTGTTGTAGCGCAGTTAGAGGAAAACCCTGCAGACTTGTGTTAATGTAAGAAAACTGTGAAGAGTGATCTGGATGGATGATTATTTCTGGAGGATGATATTGCTTAAATTTTTAATTGTGATTGAACGTTATTACACATTTAATGCTGTGATTCTACAATTAGATACATTGTACTGTAGTATAAATATACAATTTCTATTTTGTAAATTAGTCGTTCAATTGGCTAAGGACAATCATTTGTTGTACAGTACTTTATGATATTGATGATATTTTATTCCTTACTACTTCAGTCTTAACTGTGACTAAATCATATGGATTTGTCATATTCATTCAATCGATATTGCTTTTGACTGGTGATATTGACAGGAAGGATGGCAATGATAAAGTTCTAAACACAACAATTAAAATTACTAGAAAAATCCAAAATTTAAGTTGGTTAAATATTTCTGTATCAAAATGGAAGACACTGAAAATATAAATGAAAGAGGCTTATTCAATATAAAAATATTCATACTGTATAATTTTTAATCATTATACAGTACAGTATATGCCTATTAGATGATTAAAGGAGCTTTAGAATATTGAATATTTTATTCTATCTGGAACTTTGTTGGTTACGAGATCCCAAAATTATTTCAACTTTTTAATTCGTATCTTCCTAATTTCCTTTTTTTTTTTCTTGTGTTATCACCAAATCCACATGATTCACCAAACAAATACAGTAGGTGATAGTATTTACTTTGTAAATCTGTTGTGTTTATTGAAAAGGAAATAGAATTTGTGATGAAGTGTCCTTTATCATCATTCAGATGATTAGTTATTTTGATGTTGGGAAAAGGTTTTTATATAGTCTGGTGCACAAAATTGTCAAAAGCTCAAAACCACCATTAGGATGTAACTTTAAATAGCTCCATACCAGCAATAAGTTTTTAAGCTATGCTTTAAAATAATGGTTGTCTAAAAAGAGAGAATGCGTTAAGTTTTATAGGATAACTTAAATAATTCCTGTACCTCTCATAGATGGTTAAGGATTATTGATTGCTGTGGTAATTACCACATAAATATCTATAATAATCTCTAGCTTTGATTGTAAAAATTTGTAAAAAAAAAAAAAATGGCTGAAAGTGGCAAAATTGACTTTGCTAAATATGTATTTAACTAAATTTTCTGATTTGATTATGAAACGTAATGGGCTGACATTTTGTGTACAAATGAGGATGGGATGAAAACTATGCAACTTCAGACGTGTCACTTTATCACATTAATTTAGATCTCTAGTACTTTGACTCCTTTTAGATAGCAGTTCCTGCATTTAGGTAAAAGGATTTATAATTTTGTGCATATTTACATCATGAAATTTAAACCAAACTTTGACAGGTGAGTTCAAAATTTTTCTATAGCTTGACAAAACATGTTACCATTTTTTTGTTATTGTATTAAAATATACTTCTGTTGATATTTGAGATATTTCAAAACCTATACAGTAAACGAATATTTATCTTCAAACCTATAATTGAATATTCATCTTTTTTTTTTTTTTTTAAGAAAGTTGAATTTTTAAAGGTAAAAAATTCTGCTTAAGCTTTAGGAATGCAATGGCCTTTTACCTTGTATCTGTATGGTTATGATTAAATAATGCAATCTGAGAAAAACATGTCACTAATATTTGAATCTTAATAGCACTTACCTTCTCAGGCTACATCAATACAAGGATGGTAATGTAATATTTCTCCTTAGGTGTTCCATGTAATTTATTTCAATTTTCTACTATCAGAAGGAAAATGGATCCTGGTTAGTGAAACTTGTTACAAGGGCACTATTAAAAGCTGTGATTCATTGCCAAATTGACTATAAAACCTTCAACCAACTCTTTCTCATCAATCTGATGTTCATTGTTTCAGCCTCATCTCTGGATTAGGATGTACTTCTGCACATAACTGAAAAAGTTCAAGCTTTACAAGACTTCCATTACTGGAGTTAATCCAAATTTATGCCTTTTTAAGACTATAAATCCACTTAACTTCCAGCTGTAGAGAATAAATTTCTACTTCTCTATTTTTAAGCTTCTTAGTCAAAAAGGAAAGGATATCGATATAGTAAGGTTAGTAAAAATACTTACATTCTTCATTGTAAAGTGCAGGTGAGAAGTGCAACTTAAATGACATAGGTTTGTATAGTTAGGAAAAATAGATTTGAAAATGTGGTTTGTTCATACACGAATAAAAACCCTTGTCCTTTAATAGAAGACTCATCCTAGCTGGGAATCAAATCCCCATAAGCCAAAATCTGGTTTAACTTGCATGGTAAATTTCAGAGCACCGGTTCTGTATAATAGTGAAGGTGATGACTCCTGACATTTTTTGAGCATGAAGGTGTCCAGATATTGAGTTGAGCCCATACCAAGAAAAATTGTAATTGATCTCAAGAGAATATGGATCCTTGTCTAGTATGTGTTGTCCATATGTATACAAATTAAGAAATTGTTTGCATATATTCTATCACCCTTCCCCTCTGGTAGAATACAGGAGATACTTCTTAATAGGTAGTCTGAAAAAAAAGGTTGCTCGGTTCTGAAGCTCACTTATGCCAGATGTTTTGTTGAGCTCAAAGTCACCACAACTGCTCCAGCTCCTTGAGAGGATGATGAGAGAAGTGTAGAAACCTTTCAATCTAAGCTGGCTACGTAACCTGTTGAATAGCTATCACAGAACCAAGTGTAAAGGTATTCAAGGACTTTTGGGGGTAGTCTAGTCCCACAGATAGTGGGAGGTAAGGAACTATGCGTTACCAAATTTGTGTCGTAACACATACCTAACCCTGACAGGTTCTTCCCGATTGCTAAAGAGGAGCCAGTATCCCTAACTTCATGAGTCCTGAAGAGGTAGGACTAAGTAATGGACTTCCCAAGCTAAAAAGAAGTGAGTTCTTTGATATCTTTCTCTTCATTCTGTCAGTGCCTAAGAAGTATTTGGAGCTCAGGGCCTGAAGTGCTCAGTCCTTTTTCAAGATATCACCGTGTAGCCCCTACAGGACAGAGTTTTCAGTCATTATGAAGCTCTCTGAAGAACTTGAACCTGGTATACTAAGCAGCTTGGGCTTGACTACAAATACAGGAATAAGCTTTGTCTACCCTCCATTATTCAGACCCACTAGTGATATGCAAGATTTCAAAAGCTCACCAACTTGCTTCGTTGTAGATAAGGGTAGCTGAAAACTGTTCAATTAAATCTTGAACGATGCTTATCTCAGACTCGTTTGGGGCATGCATCAGAGACTTTAAAACACTGGTCACATCCCACTCCAGGCTTTGAAGCTCGTGAGTATAGACAATTCCCACAAGGAACAGAAATCTGTTCTTCAGTTGAACCCTCTTAACGAGAGAACGCCTTGACGTAGTCATGTGGTTCCTTCCTATTGTTGAAGAATTGTGACGGGCAAGAGCAAGGCCGTCTCAAGTACAGGCCTGGTCAGTGGGAGAAGAAGTCGGCACGAGCAGGTCGACTGATATAGTGACGGGACACCTGGCCATCCTCAACCCTTCTTTCTATCACACACCACTCACTATGCGTACACTTTGTTTCTCATTACAGTTTACAGCTGATAATCCTCTTAGAAAAATTAAGAGATCATACACAC
>NC_090738.1:44705906-44756616 GCF_036898095.1 Palaemon carinicauda
CCTATCTATTCGAGATGCACCAGCCATACTCCTTAGACACTTCATTTCACACACATTCAATTTCTGTCTCTCCATCACTTTCATTCCCCACAACTCCGATCCATACATCACAGTTGGTACAATTCACTTTCTCATACAGAACTCTCTCTACATTCATGCCCAACCCTCTATTTTTTTACTACTCCCTTAACTGCCCTCAACACTTTGCATCCTTCAATCACTCACTGACGTACATCTGCTTCCACTCCACCATTTGCTGCAACAACAGACCCCAAGTACTTAAACTGATCAACCTCCTCAAGTAACTCTCCATTCAACATGACATTCAACCTTGCACCACCATCCCTTCTCGTACATCTCATAACCTTACTCTTACCCACATTAACTCTCAACTTCCTTCTCTCACACACCCCTCCAAATTCTGTCACTAATCAGCCAAGCTTCTCTTCAGTGTCTGCAACCAGTGCAGTATCATCCGCAAACAACAACCGATTTACCTTCCATTCATGGTCATTCTCGTCTACCAGTTTTAATCCTCGTCCAAGCACTCGAGCATTCACCTCTCTCACCACTCCATCAACATACAAGTTAAACAACCACGGCGACATCACACATCCCTGTCTCAGCCCCACTCTCACCGGAAACCAATCACTCACTTCATTTCCTATCCTAACACATGCTTTATTACCTTTGTAGAAACTTTTCACTGCTTGCAACAACTTTCCACCAACTCCATATAACCTCATCACATTCCATATTGCTTCCCTATCAACTCTGTCATACGCTTTCTCCAGATCCTTAAACGCATTTATATCAATGATATAAACAACTGAAATACTCATCAAATCCTTTTCCTTTACAGGAGGAGCCAATGGTGACGTGTGTTTCTTCACTCCATCCATCCACCCAAACCTTGGCCTTCCTCTTGTACTTCTCCCATCAACTCTTGCATTCATCACCTTCTTTAGCAGACAGCCATTTTCCATTCTCTCAACATGGCCAAACCTCCTCAACACATTCATATCCACTCTAGCTGCTAACTCAGTTCTTACACCTGTTCTCACCCTCACCACTTTGTTCCTAACCCTATCTATTCGAGATACACCAGCCATACTCCTTAGACACTTCATTTCAAACACATTCAATTTCTGTCTCTCCATCACTTTCATTCCCCACAACTCCGATCCATACATCACAGTTGGTACAATTCACTTTCTCATACAGAACTCTCTCTACATTCATGCCCAACCCGCCATTACAGACAGCAACCTCTATCTTTCGTCATTTGCCATCGAGTAGAACTCCGGCTTGACTTAGATAGATATAAACCGTCTGTCTTCTTTGCCGCCGAGTATTCCAGCTTTGAAATTAGATGGTAGCTCAGGGTGTACTGTCTTGCAGCCGACAATGTCGCTGACAGGGGAATCTTTGTTCCTCTGCCGCCCACGACATCATTAGTACAGGAAGCCATGCTTCCTTAGTTCAGCGCCGAAAGTAGGCGGCATACCTGCCACCTTTATCCCCTGTGAACTATAAGACCCTTTCCCCTTCCCCCTCTGTCCTTTAGTGTCGGCCTACCTGTCACAACATTCTTTTGCTGGTACTCAGACAGTCATCCCGGCTTGCCGGATTGACTGCGTTGCCGGCCGGGACCCTACCAGCAGCGGTTAGGTTGCCGCCTCGGTCAATTACTGTACTCCTTGTGTCCTTCCTTCACTGGAAGTGAATGCCCTGGGGTGAAAGATTGAGCCAGCCCTGACGGCTGCCGGTGGGAAACCCAACATACTGTTGAGATTCTTCAGTCCTCTCTTGGTCTGCCATCCACAAACCTTGCAACCGGCAGTACAGCCGGCGGAAAAATTTTGTGGAAAGATAGAAGCTAGAATCAGGATTCCTCCCCATCCATTAGAAATCTCATTCTGGCAAGGAGACAGTAGGCGGCAGGATAGCCCTCCTACATTTCCAGTTATTGTGTTAAACCATAATAATAGGAAACCCGCCTTTCCATTCTTTCTCTCTCTCTATCATTTAATGCCGCCAGGCACTAGCCTAACCCCGGTAGTGTACCGGTAAAACTACAGTATACAACAATACAGTAGTACAAGTATTTGTAACATACTCTGTGTATCCTTTCACAGTCTATTGTTGGGACCGCATAACATGTTGAGGTTGAGTAATGCCTCAACACCCAGATGAATCCTTTGATCATTGGGACCCCCATATAGAACAACGTTTATTAATATACTACTGGTGGAGAAGTTAGTATAAATATTTACTAACCCCATCTCTAAGTACTAGAGTAGTTTCACCCTGTATTCTCCCTTATAGGGAATATAAATATTAATATTGACGGAGGTCTCGGCGATTGCCTGGGAGAGGAATCACGGATATGTGTCCTTTCTATTTCCTTTCTAGCTTACTATCCTAAGCTATTAATTACAATAGTAAGTATTACTATTAAATGTATGCATTTATACATACATAGATACATATACCAAGGCACTTCCCCCAATTTTGGGGGGTAGCCGACATCAACAAATGAAATTAAAATAAAAAGGGGACTTCTACTCTCTACGTTCCTACCAGCCTGACAAGGGACTCAACCGAGTTCAGTTGGTACTGCTAGGGTGCCACAGCCCACCCTCCCCTGTTATCCACCACAGATGAAGCTTCATAATGCTGAATCCCCTACTGCTGCTACCTCCGCGGTCATCTAAGGCACCGGTCTACCGGAACGGCGTCACAATCGCTTGTCATTCATTCCTATTTCTAGCACGCTCTCTTGCCCCTCTCACATCTATCCTATCACCCAGAGCTCTCTTCACTCCATCCATCCACCCAAACCTTGGCCTTCCTCTTGTACTTCTCCCATCAACTCTTGCATTCATCACCTTCTTTAGCAGACAGCCAGTTTCCATTCTCTCAACATGGCCAAACCTCCTCAACATATTCATATCCACTCTAGCTGCTAACTCAGTTCTTACACCTGTTCTCACCCTCACCACTTCGTTCCTAACCCTATCTATTCGAGATGCACCAGCCATACTCCTTAGACACTTCATTTCACACACATTCAATTTCTGTCTCTCCATCACTTTCATTCCCCACAACTCCGATCCATACATCACAGTTGGTACAATTCACTTTCTCATACAGAACTCTCTCTACATTCATGCCCAACCCTCTATTTTTTTACTACTCCCTTAACTGCCCTCAACACTTTGCATCCTTCAATCACTCACTGACGTACATCTGCTTCCACTCCACCATTTGCTGCAACAACAGACCCCAAGTACTTAAACTGATCAACCTCCTCAAGTAACTCTCCATTCAACATGACATTCAACCTTGCACCACCATCCCTTCTCGTACATCTCATAACCTTACTCTTACCCACATTAACTCTCAACTTCCTTCTCTCACACACCCCTCCAAATTCTGTCACTAATCAGCCAAGCTTCTCTTCAGTGTCTGCAACCAGTACAGTATCATCCGCAAACAACAACCGATTTACCTTCCATTCATGGTCATTCTCGTCTACCAGTTTTAATCCTCGTCCAAGCACTCGAGCATTCACCTCTCTCACCACTCCATCAACATACAAGTTAAACAACCACGGCGACATCACACATCCCTGTCTCAGCCCCACTCTCACCGGAAACCAATCACTCACTTCATTTCCTATCCTAACACATGCTTTATTACCTTTGTAGAAACTTTTCACTGCTTGCAACAACTTTCCACCAACTCCATATAACCTCATCACATTCCATATTGCTTCCCTATCAACTCTGTCATACGCTTTCTCCAGATCCTTAAACGCATTTATATCAATGATATAAACAACTGAAATACTCATCAAATCCTTTTCCTTTACAGGAGGAGCCAATGGTGACGTGTGTTTCTTCACTCCATCCATCCACCCAAACCTTGGCCTTCCTCTTGTACTTCTCCCATCAACTCTTGCATTCATCACCTTCTTTAGCAGACAGCCATTTTCCATTCTCTCAACATGGCCAAACCTCCTCAACACATTCATATCCACTCTAGCTGCTAACTCAGTTCTTACACCTGTTCTCACCCTCACCACTTCGTTCCTAACCCTATCTATTCGAGATACACCAGCCATACTCCTTAGACACTTCATTTCAAACACATTCAATTTCTGTCTCTCCATCACTTTCATTCCCCACAACTCCGATCCATACATCACAGTTGGTACAATTCACTTTCTCATACAGAACTCTCTCTACATTCATGCCCAACCCGCCATTACAGACAGCAACCTCTATCTTTCGTCATTTGCCATCGAGTAGAACTCCGGCTTGACTTAGATAGATATAAACCGTCTGTCTTCTTTGCCGCCGAGTATTCCAGCTTTGAAATTAGATGGTAGCTCAGGGTGTACTGTCTTGCAGCCGACAATGTCGCTGACAGGGAATCTTTGTTCCTCTGCCGCCCACGACATCATTAGTACAGGAAGCCATGCTTCCTTAGTTCAGCGCCGAAAGTAGGCGGCATACCTGCCACCTTTATCCCCTGTTAACTATAAGACCATTTCCCCTTCCCCCTCTGTCCTTTAGTGTCGGCCTACCTGTCACAACATTCTTTTGCTGGTACTCAGACAGTCATCCTGGCTTGCCGGATTGACTGCGTTGCCGGCCGGGACCCTACCAGCAGCGGTTAGGTTGCCGCCTCGGTCAATTACTGTACTCCTTGTGTCCTTCCTTCACTGGAAGTGAATGCCCTGGGGTGAAAGATTGAGCCAGCCCTGACGGCTGCCGGTGGGAAACCCAACATACTGTTGAGATTCTTCAGTCCTCTCTTGGTCTGCCATCCACAAACCTTGCAACCGGCAGTACAGCCGGCGGAAAAATTTTGTGGAAAGATAGAAGCTAGAATCAGGATTCCTCCCCATCCATTAGAAATCTCATTCTGGCAAGGAGACAGTAGGCGGCAGGATAGCCCTCCTACATTTCCAGTTATTGTGTTAAACCATAATAATAGGAAACCCGCCTTTCGATTCTTTCTCTCTCTCTATCATTTAATGCCGCCAGGCACTAGCCTAACCCCGGTAGTGTACCGGTAAAACTACAGTATACAACAATACAGTAGTACAAGTATTTGTAACATACTCTGTGTATCCTTTCACAGTCTATTGTTGGGACCGCATAACATGTTGAGGTTGAGTAATGCCTCAACACCCAGATGAATCCTTTGATCATTGGGACCCCCATATAGAACAACGTTTATTATTAATATACTACTGGTAGAGAAGTTAGTATAAATATTTACTAACCCCATCTCTAAGTACTAGAGTAGTTTCACCCTGTATTCTCCCTTATAGGGAATATAAGTATTAATATTGACGGAGGTCTCGGTGATTGCCTGGGAGAGGAATCACGGATATGTGTCCTTTCTATTTCCTTTCTAGCTTACTATCCTAAGCTATTAATTACAATAGTAAGTATTACTATTAAATGTATGCATTTATACATACATAGATACATATACCAAGGCACTTCCCCCAATTTTGGGGGGTAGCCGACATCAACAAATGAAATTAAAATAAAAAGGGGACTTCTACTCTACGTTCCTACCAGCCTGACAAGGGACTCAACCGAGTTCAGTTGGTACTGCTAGGGTGCCACAGCCCACCCTCCCCTGTTATCCACCACAGATGAAGCTTCAAAATGCTGAATCCCCTACTGCTGCTACCTCCGCGGTCATCTAAGACACCGGTCTACCGGAACGGCGTCACAATCGCTTGTCATTCATTCCTATTTCTAGCACGCTCTCTTGCCCCTCTCACATCTATCCTATCACCCAGAGCTCTCTTCACTCCATCCATCCACCCAAACCTTGGCCTTCCTCTTGTACTTCTCCCATCAACTCTTGCATTCATCACCTTCTTTAGCAGACAGCCAGTTTCCATTCTCTCAACATGGCCAAACCTCCTCAACACATTCATATCCACTCTAGCTGCTAACTCAGTTCTTACACCTGTTCTCACCCTCACCACTTCGTTCCTAACCCTATCTATTCGAGATACACCAGCCATACTCCTTAGACACTTCATTTCAAACACATTCAATTTCTGTCTCTCCATCACTTTCATTCCCCACAACTCCGATCCATACATCACAGTTGGTACAATTCACTTTCTCATACAGAACTCTCTCTACATTCATGCCCAACCCTCTATTTTTTTACTACTCCCTTAACTGCCCTCAACACTTTGCATCCTTCAATCACTCTCTGACGTACATCTGCTTCCACTCCACCATTTGCTGCAACAACAGACCCCAAGTACTTAAACTGATCAACCTCCTCAAGTAACTCTCCATTCAACATGACATTCAACCTTGCACCACCATCCCTTCTCGTACATCTCATAACCTTACTCTTACTCACATTAACTCTCAACTTCCTTCTCTCACACACCCCTCCAAATTCTGTCACTAATCAGCCAAGCTTCTCTTCAGTGTCTGCAACCAGTACAGTATCATCCGCAAACAACAACCGATTTACCTTCCATTCATGGTCATTCTCGTCTACCAGTTTTAATCCTCGTCCAAGCACTCGAGCATTCACCTCTCTCACCACTCCATCAACATACAAGTTAAACAACCACGGCGACATCACACATCCCTGTCTCAGCCCCACTCTCACCGGAAACCAATCACTCACTTCATTTCCTATCCTAACACATGCTTTATTACCTTTGTAGAAACTTTTCACTGCTTGCAACAACTTTCCACCAACTCCATATAACCTCATCACATTCCATATTGCTTCCCTATCAACTCTGTCATACGCTTTCTCCAGATCCTTAAACGCATTTATATCAATGATATAAACAAATGAAATACTCGTCAAATCCTTTTCCTTTACAGGAGAAGCCAATGGTGACGTGTGTTTCTTCACTCCATCCATCCACCCAAACCTTGGCCTTCCTCTTGTACTTCTCCCATCAACTCTTGCATTCATCACCTTCTTTAGCAGACAGCCATTTTCCATTCTCTCAACATGGCCAAATCTCCTCAACACATTCATATCCACTCTAGCTGCTAACTCAGTTCTTACACCTGTTCTCACCCTCACCACTTCGTTCCTAACCCTATCTATTCGAGATACACCAGCCATACTCCTTAGACACTTCATTTCAAACACATTCAATTTCTGTCTCTCCATCACTTTCATTCCCCACAACTCCGATCCATACATCACAGTTGGTACAATTCACTCTCTCATACAGAACTCTCTCTACATTCATGCCCAACCCTCTATTTTTTTACTACTTCCTTAACTGCCCTCAACACTTTGCATCCTTCAATCACTCACTGACGTACATCTGCTTCCACTCCACCATTTGCTGCAACAACAGACCCCAAGTACTTAAACTGATCAACCTCCTCAAGTAACTCTCCATTCAACAGGACATTCAACCTTGCACCACCATCCCTTCTCATACATCTCATAACCTTACTCTTACCCACATTAACTCTCAACTTCCTTCTCTCACACACCCTTCCAAATTCTGTTACTAATCGGCCAAGCTTCTCTTCAGTGTCTGCAACTAGTACAGTATCATCCGCAAACAACAACTGATTTACCTTCTATTCATGGTCATTCTTGTCTACCAGTTTTAATCCTCATCCAAGCACTCGAGCATTCACCTCTCTCACCACTCCATCAACATACAAGTTGAACAACCACGGCGACATCACACATCCCTGTCTCAGCCCCACTCTCACCGGAAACCAATCACTCACTTCATTTCCTATCCTAACACATGCTTTATTACCTTTGAAGAAACTTTTCACTGCTTGCAACAACCTTCCACCAACTCCATATAACCTCATCACATTCCATATTGCTTCCCTATCAACTCTGTCATACGCTTTCTCCAGATCCTTAAACGCATTTATATCAATGATATAAACAACTGAAATACTCATCAAATCCTTTTCCTTTACAGGAGGAGCCAATGGTGACGTGTGCAGTTGTGTTCTACAACCACAAGAGTAAGGACTTTTGTGGGCATACGATGTGCAGGTCTCATGCCTCCTGCTGCATCGTATCTGGATCCCTGAGGTACTGGGACCCGAAGGATTGCTCCAACTGCTCGACCTTGCTGTCCAACAGCTTTGGAGAAACCATCCCTGTCTCCTTAGAGGCTAGGGATACAGCAAGGGAAACTCTTCATAGGTGGGTAAGAGGGTTCCAAAAGAACTCTCCGGGACCTTACCTGCCCATTGAATCTCTTAGGTGGTTTCTGTTCTCTAAGGCTCACCCTAGCGCAGTAGTGCCCCAGGAACAGGTCCAGCCTCCCTTCGTCCAACTGAAGATCGACGCGGACATCCACAAGGCACTTGAAGGCATGGACATCCACCAAGAACGGATGTCGGAAGTGTCTACCGACACTGAACAGGACCTACTGCAAGAAGGCCCTGAAGAAGACGTGGTTCAACCACCAACGGAGGAAGAAGGATCTGTTTGGACGGTGACTGAGGACCCCTAGTTCACCGTGACGGCATATCAACCTATGCCGTCAACCTCTTCAGTCCCAACTCCACAACCGACTACACAGGTTGACAGGAGCGAGGCGCTCCTTTCGTCGATCCAGCAGATGTTGGAAGTGTTCTGGAAGGAACAAGAGGAGATGAAGCAAGACATCAAGCAGACGAAGAGAGGGGTACAAGAAGGGAACTGCCCTGGGACTTCCAGGGGCTCTACTAAACCCCTTAAAGTATCTGACCTTCCTCACTGCTCAAACCAACCCCTGGAGGTATACGGAGCACATGACCATGATGAATGGGAAGCTATACGTCTCCGAGAAGTTGGGGGCCAAGCCACTTGAAGATCTTGAATTCTGGCCCAGCTTTTCAGCTTACCCAGATTGTTATGAGAGACTGCGAGATGAACCTGGACCCCGCGAGGAGATGGTACCGAAGGAAGTCATTGTCTTCGACATGACAGGGCACAGGCCATCCTTACCAAGACCCTGAAAGGAGCCAGATATACCAACTCCAAAGTCTCAGCACTGAGCATGAGGCATCCAACCTTCATTGCTCCTTCCTCCAGAGCTTTCCCCTTTTCGGAGAAAGCCCTCGACTGCGTCATTAAAGCAGTCGAAGAGGGCAAACCCTGCCCAATCCTAGAGGAATGTAAACCATTATATCTAGCTATGCCTACCTGCCGAGGAGAAGTGGAAAGAGGTACATCTAACCTTCTACGTCTCAAAGTTGGATCCGGAGATACCAGGCCAACAGTTCAATGAGAACCTTCCAAAGTTGCCAGATCATCTCATGAGAAGGGAACAGGAGACGAAAGAAAGACTTGCCCCCTCCCTGTCTCATCAGAACTACTTGGAAATGTGTGCAGGCCCAAATAATGCCTGAGACATGTTGGTCTTAGCCAAGTCTCACAGGGGTACCCTTGTGAAGGACTTGTATGCTTTCGTCAGATCAAGGAGAACCTGTAGAGAGCACGTGTTCGCCGCAGCAACGGTGAAACACAAACCCATAAAACTTATTTCATCATGTATCTGGGGCAAAAACCTTTTCCCACAGGAAGTGGTCCAAGAGGTCATTGCCAAAGCTGCCACAGAGAATAGGAACCATAAAGTGGGGCATGTCTTCAAAGAGGAAATTTTCCTCAGACTGAGGTCCCCAGTCTAAGAACAAAAAGGCAAGAAGACCACATAGACCTGCACAACTTCCGGCTGTGACCATGGCCACGGTGCCTCAAACGGTAGCCCAGCCGCAAACTACCTTCCAGATGGTCCCTCAACAGCTGGTAGCCCAGTCACCTGTGTTTAATCCAAGCTTTGAGAGGCACTTGACCACCTTTTGGCCCTACAAAGGTTGAGGCCCAAAAAGAGGTTCCTCCGGAAACCCCCCAAGGGGCAGAGGAGGACACGGTCACAGAAATAAGTCCTCAGGAACCCCTAAGCAGTGAGGGACTTCAGGTAGGAGGCAGACTGTTTTACTTTCAGGATCGTTGGACCTTCGATCCCTGGGCCCACAGCCTAATCACAAATGGACTCGGTTGGAGATGGAACAAAGTTCCACACCCCTTTTCCGAAATTCTTCCAACACTCCACCCCCTTGTTGGAAGAATATACCTCAGAACTCTTGAAGAAGAAGGTAATAAAGAAATTTTAGTCCATCAAATTCCATGGAAGGCTGTTTTGTGTTCCCAAGAAAGACTCAGACAAACTCAACTCAGAGTCATTCTAGACTTGTCTCCACTCAACAAGTTCATCGAGAACAAGAAGTTCCGAATGCTTACCTTGCAACACATAAGGACCCATCTACCCAAAGGGTTCGTACACAGTCTCAATAGACCTGGCAGATGCTTACTGGCACCTTCCAGTCAGTCGCCCCCTCTCCTCCTACCTAGGACACAAGCTACAGGAGACAAAATTTGTCTTCAGAGGGATGCCCTTTTGGGCTAAACATAGCCCCAAGGGTATTCACGAAGCTAGCAGATACAATCGTCCAGCAGCTACACTCCGAAGGAGTTCAAGTACAGTAGTAGCATATCTAGACAACTGGCTGGTGTGGGCAGCCTCCAAGATGACTTCTCTGCAAGCGGGCGGAAAGGTGATCCAGTTCCTGAAGCACCTGGGCTTCAAGATCAATCGCAAGAAGTTTCGCCTTTCTCCAGTTCAAAAGTTCCAGTGGTTAGGAATCCTATGGAACTTAAGGTCACACCATCTCTCCATTTCATTCAAGAGGAGGAGAGAGATAGCGGGAGCTGTCAAGAGACTAATCCGAAACAAGAGGATTTCAAGACACCAACAGGAAAGAGTATTGGGCTCTCTCCAGTTTGCAGCAGTGACAGACACAGCTAAAGGATGCGTCAGGAGTCTGGAGAAGATATGCAGCAAACGCTCGAAGAGATCAACTAAGGTTGACTCCGACCCGATTGCGCAGGCTACTAAGGCTGTGGTCAACATACAAGAGCCTAGCGCGGACAATTCCCTCACAACCACCATAACCATCAGTGGTGATACACACGGACGCCTCCCTGGAAGGATGGGGAGGCCATTCTCACAAGAGAAAAGTGCAAGGGAATTGGTCGCACCAGTTCAAAACCTTTCGCATCAACATTTTGGAGGCCATGGCAGTCTTCTTAACATTCAAGAAACTATCCCCTTGCAGAGCAATCCACATAAGATTGGTCCTGGACAACGAAGTGATAGTAAAATGTCTAAATCGACAAGGTTCGAGATCACCTCACATCAATCATGTGATGTTAGCCATCTTCCACGTGGCAAGGAAGAGAAGATGGCACTTATCAGCAGTTCACCTTCAAGGGTTCCGCAATGTGACGGCGGACGCTCTATTTAGGCAAACGCCGATAGAGACAGAATAGTCCCTATATGCAGACTCATTCTCCTTCATCTCGGAATATGTCCCGGAACTGCAGATCGACCTCTTTGCGACAACAAGAAACTACCTCGTTACGTAGCCCCTTACATGGACCCTCAAGCAGAAGCGATAGACGCCATGTCTCTTGACTGGAACAGATGGAATAGGATTTACCTGTTTCCACCAACCAATCTCCTGCTAAAAGTCCTCGACAAGCTGAGATCCTTCAGAGGGACAGCTGCAGTAGTGGCCCCCAAATGGCCCAAAAGCAATTGGTTCCCTCTAGTTCTAGGATTAAAACTGAAGCACTTTCCTCTGCCAAATCCAGTTTTATCTCAACTGGTTCAGAAGTCGACTGTTTACGCTTCATCCTCGAGAACCAACAACCTACATCTCATGATTTTCTCGCCCTAGCAGCGAACAAAACGTTTGGGATCTCGAAGGACAAAGTCGATTTCATTGAAGAGTACAAGTCAAGTTCAACCAGGAGACAATATGAAGCATCTTGGAAGAAATGGGTATCCTTTGTGAAAACAAGGAGACCAACAGAAATTTCAATAGATTTCTGTCTCTCTTTCTTCATCTACCTACGTGAACATTCCACTACGATAACTGCGTGTAAGTCGGCCCTGACTAGACCCCTTCTATATGCCTTTGAGGTGGCCCTCACAAGCAAAATCTTCAATAAGGTACCAAAAGCATGCGCTAGACTCAAGCCGGCAACCCCTCCAAAGCCCTTCATATGGTCGTTGGACAAAGTCTTTCACTATGCTTCGAACCTAAACAATGAGGATTGTACTGTACTCTAAAGGATCTAACACAGAAAGTCATCTTTCTGTTCGCAATAGCCTCAGGGGCTAGAGTTCTTGAAATAGTGGCCTTATCCAGAAATGTAGGCCATATTCAGTTCCTAGACCCAGGAGAACAACCTTTTTCCTAATCCTGCCTTTCTTGCCAAGAACGAGCTGCCCACCAAGAGGTGGGGTCCTTGGAGAATCTGCTCACAGAAGGAAGATGTCTCTCTATGCCCAGTAGTGTGTCTTAAGGTCTATCTTTGTAGAACTTCAGACTTCAAGGAGGGACAGTTTTTCCGAGGCGAAACCTCAGAATCATATCTATCCCTAAGACAACTAAGAGCAAAGCTCACCTACTTTATTCGCAGAGCAGATCCTGACAGCTCACCCGTAGGTCACGATCCAAGAAAAGTCGCTTCTTCGTTGAATTTCTTTCAGCACGTGGACTTTGAGAGGCTCCGCTCATTTACGGGCAGGAAATCATCCAGAGTCTTCTATAAACATTATGCGAAGCAAGTACATTAAATAAAACACTTTGTGATGGCGGTGGTTAGTGTCATAAATCCCGTCGTCTAGTGCTGTGATGAACATTGTACTGTTTTGGGACTCAACAGTGTATCGGGTGAATAGGTTTTAATACCTTCTAGTGAAAATCACTGCGATGATTATTAGATATAACAGACAACACCAATCTCAGCCCTCGTGAATTTTGGAAGGAACATTTCAATATCGCCCATTGCTTAAAAATTATTGACGATGCATGGTAGGGTGTCACACGAAGAACTCTTAATTCAGCATGGAAGAAATTGTGGCCAGCTTCTGTCGCTGAGAGGGACTTTGAAGGGTTAAATACGCCAGACCCTGATGACACCGAACCTATTGTGGTGAATGAAATAGTGTCTCTTGGAAAGTCCATGGGGGTGGAGGTAGATGAGGGAGACGTGAACGACCTAGTCGAGGATCATCAGTAAGAGCTCACGACACGGTAATTGATCGAGCACCGAGAGATGCAACATTCGAAGGTGTTGCAGGAGCTCGTTAGCGAGGAGGAGGTGGAAAACGAGGGCCTCCTTTCTACGACAGAAATCAAAGGCATGTTAGCGAAATGGCAGGAGTTTTCTAATTTTATGGAAAAGAGGGCACCCAGACAAGTTGGCGTGTGGTTGTGCGTTAACCTTTTGTGACGACACTTGCGTACGTCATTTTTGTAACATTTTGAAGGGGAGACAAAAGCAAAGATCTCTAGATAGATTCCTTTTAAAATGGGCAGAAAAAAGTGAAAAGGTGAAAGCGAGGCAAAAAGAGCCAAGCCGGAAGAAGAAAAGTAAAAAAATGAAAATGAAAAAATTAGAATCAAGTTTAGTGTAACGTAAGATTAACCTATACTTTTGAATGTGTGTACAGTAAGCTAATTTCATTTAAGTTAAATTTAAAGTTTGTTATGTATGTAGTTTTACGAAAGTATAGCATACCTAACGTGTTGCTGTCTAGTGTCTCTCCTCCCTGTCCCTCTCTCCCTCCTCCTCCGCACACACCGCCGTTAGCCACTACCGTCTGTCTCAAGGTATGAACTCCATAATAATGTTAAATTTTATTGAGGATCATAACCAGTACATAGTTGTTATTTTGTGAGCATAGAATGTGAATTAGAACAATTAAAAATGATATTTTAATTATAAAATAAATTTTTGAATATACTTACCCGGTGAATATATAATAGCTGAGCCTCTGGCGGCTCGACAGAAAAAAAACACACAAAAACTCGCGAGCGATCGCTATGAAGGTTGCGGGTGTGCCCACTAGCGCCAACTATCGGCCAGATACCGCATATACATGTAAACAGACCCAATTTTTCTCATCCCGCTGGGTCTCTATCGGGGAGGAAGGGGGGCCTTTAATTTATATATTCACCGGGTAAGTATATTCAAAAATTTATTTTATAATTAAAATATCATTTTTAAATATTTAACTTAGCCGGTGAATATATAATAGCTGATTCACACCCATGGTGGTGGGTAGAGACCAGAGTTAATTAAGTTTACAGCATATATAGTTTTTGACAGTTACTGTATATCATAACAAAACCCAAATATATAAAGGTACCTGGTAAGGAAGTCGACTTAGACGATTACTCTGCCTTATTAGTCTGTCTTCCTCACGAAGCCCAGCGATTCTCTTAGGATGCTGAAAGATTCCCAGGAGCTGAAGTATTAAGGGCTGCAACCCATACAACAGGACCTCATCAAACCCCTAATCTGGGTGCTCTCAAGAAATGACTTTGACCACCCGCCAAATCAATCAGGATGCGAAAGGCTTCTTAGCCTTCCGTACAACCCAAAAAACAATATTAAAAACATTTCAAGAGACAGATTAAAAAGGATATTGGAATTAGGGTAATGTAGTGGTAGAACCCTCACCCACTACTGCACTCGCTGCAACGAATGGACCCAGTGTGTAGCAGTCCTCGTAAAGAGTCTGGACATCTTTAAAGTAAAATGACGCAAACACTGACTTGCTTCTCCAAAAAGTCGCGTCCATAATACTTTGCAGAGATTTATTTTGCTTGAAGGCCACGGAGGTTGCTATAGCTCTAACTTCGAGCGTCTTAACCTTAAGCAAACATCGGTCTTTCTCATTCAAGTGAGAATGAGCTTCTCGTATTAAAAATCTGATAAAATATGACAAAGCATTCTTTGACATAGGCAATGATGGTTTCTTAACTGAGCACCATAATGCCTCAGATTTACCTCGTAATGACTTAGTATGAGCTAAATAGAACTTAAGAGCTCTTAACAGGACATAATACTCTTTCCAGTTCGTTGCCTACGATCTCTGATAAGCAAGGAATATCAAAAGATTTAGGCCAAGGACGAGAAGGCAGTTCATTTTTGGCCAGGAAACCAAGTTGAAGTGAACAAGTGGCTTTTTCTGTAGAAAAGCCGATGTTCTTACTGAAGGCATGAAGTTCACTGACCCTTTTAGCCGAAGCCAAGCACACTAGGAAAAGTGTCTTGAGGGTGAGATCCTTCAGGGAGGCTGAATGTAATGGCTCAAACCTGTCTGACATGAGGAACCTTAGGACCACGTCTAAGTTCCATCCAGGAGTTTCCAAACGACGTTCCTTAGAGGTCTCGAAAGACTAAGGAGATCTTGGAGATCTTTATTGTTGGAAAGATCTAAGCCTCTATGTCGAAAGACCAAAGCCAACATGCTCCTGTAGCCCTTAATCGTGTGAGCTGAAAGAGAGCGAACCTTTCTCAGATGTAAAAGAAAATCTGCGATTTGGGCTACAGAGGTACTGGACGAGGACACAGATGCTGACTTGCACCAGTCTCGAAAGACTTCCCACTTCGACTGGTATACTCTAATGGTAGAAGCTCTCCTCGCTCTTACAAACGCACTGGCTGCCTCCTTCGAAAAGCCTCGAGCTCTTGAGAGTCTTTCGATAGTCTGAAGGAAGTCAGACGAAGAGCGGGGAGGCTTTGATGGACATTCTTTACATGGGGCTGACGTAACAGATCTACCCTTAGAGGAAGACTTCTTGGAAAGTCTACCAGCCATTGAAGTACCTCGGTGAACCACTCTCTCGCGGGCCAGAGGGTAGCAACCAACGTCAACCTTGTCCCTTCGTGAGAGGCGAACTTCTGCAGTACCTTGTTGACTATCTTGAATGGTGGGAATGCATATAAGTCCAGAAGAGACCAATCCAGTAGAAACGCGTCTATGTGGATTGCTTCTGTATCTAGGACTGGAGAGCAATAGATTGGTAACCTTTTGGTCAACGAGGAGGCAAAGAGGTCTATGGTGGGTTGACCCCAAGTAGCCCAAAGACTCTTGCCCACGTCCTTGTGGAGGGTCCATTCCGTGGGTATCACCTGACCCCTCCGACTGAGACAGTCTGCCAAGACGTTCAAGTCCCCCTGGATGAATCTCGTCAACAGGGAGATGCCTCGATTTCTTGACCATAAGAGAAGGTCCCTTGCGATCTCGAGCAGCGTGAAGGAGTGTGTGCCTCCTTGCTTGGAGATGTACGCTAAAGCTGTGGTGTTGTCTGAGTTGACCTCTACCACTTAGTTTTGAAGAAGCTTTCGAATATCATCAAGGCCAAGTGGACTGCTAAAAGCTCCTTGCCGTTGATGTGCATGCTCTTCTGACTTGAGGTCCACAGACCCGAGCATTCCCGACCGTCCAGGGTCGCACCCCAACCCAAATCCGACGCGTCTGAGAACAACACGTGGTTTGGGTTCTTGACTGCTAGGGATAGTCCCTCTCTCAGACTGATATTGCTGTCCCACCATTTCAGGCATGCCTTTACTGGTTCGGAGACTGGGAATGATACCGTCTCTAACGTCTTGTCCTAGTTCCAGTGAGAGGCTAGATGGAACTGGAGAGGCAGAAGGTGTAGTCTCCCTAGTGAGACAAACTGCTCCAGGGATGAGAGAGTCCCTACGAGACTGTTCCAACTCCTGACTGAACAAAAGTTCTCTTTTCAGCATTAGTTGGACTTCGAGCAGGGCTTGTTCTATTCGGGTGGCCGACGGAAAAGCCCGAAAAAACTGGACTGCGAATCTCCATCCCCAAATATAGAATAATCTGGGATGGGATCAGTTGGGACTTTTAGGTTGACCAAAAGTCCCAACTCCCTGGCCAGACTCAACGTCCAATGTAGATCCTGCAGACAGCGAAGACTGGACGATGCTCTGAGAAGCCAGTCGTCCAAGTACAGGGAGGCTCGGATCCCCGATAGATGGAGGGATTTTGCCACATTCCTCATGAGCCTCGTAAACATGAGAGGAGCAGGACTGAGGCCAAAGCACAGGGCTCGAAACTGGTACCCCACATTCCTGTAAACAAACCTCAGAAACGGTTGGGAATCCGGGTGTATAGGAATGTGGAAGTATGCCTCCTGAAGGTCGAGAGAGACCATCCAGTCGCCTTCCATTAATGCTGTCAAGACAGCCTGGTAGACTTCATCGTGAAGTTTGTCTTGACAATGAACACATTGAGCGCACTTGCCTCTTACGTACTCCTTCAGTGAACATGGCTGCCAGATCATTGGAGCCATCCCTGAGGGACTTGTTCCTGCAGAGAACGTGGCTGTCAGATCATTGGAGCCATCCCTGAAAGCCTTGTTTATGCATGACATAATTGTACAGCAAAACTTCAAACGCTCGAAAAAACTCCTAACAGGAGATGGTCTAGCTCTGAAGTCGACCATAAAATCTTGGAGCGTCTAATGGCCAGGCGCCAGGGAGAGTCTATGAGGTTTGAGAAGTCTATCTGGGCAGAGGCAGGAACTCCCAAGCCGAGAACTTCTCCCGTGTCATATCAGACTCTCGCTCTATAAGCCAGCTTAAAAGTAGGGAAAGCAAAGGCTGTCTCCCCCAAACTCCTCCTGGTGATTAACCAGTCGCCTAGCAAACGTAAAGCTCTCTTAGAAGAGCGAGAGAGCACTAGCTTATAAAACAACGGCTTCGAAGTAGCTAGGCCTAGTGTAAACTCTGACGTTTAGGCGAGCGAGGAGCAGCAGTTACAAAAAGATCCGGACAAAGATCCTTAAAAATCAGCATGATTTATTTAAAGTCCATAGAGGGCTGAGCAGCTTTAGGCTCCTCTCCGTCTGACAGAGTCCTCAAGGGAATATCAGTAGGAGGGGGATCAGCAACTTCCTCATCTGAAGGAACCTTGTCCGACAATAGCAGAGTCTCAAGCAAGGGAGAGACCTGCCGTGGTGGCAATGCTTGACAAGCAGAGTCCACACGCAAAGGAGCAACAGTAGCAGTCAAGGACGCTATGTCATGTAACTGCTTAAAGGACTGACCAGTAACAACAACAGGTGCGGGGGGACGTTCGACGTCAACTCGAGACTGCCTTGACTGCTTAGACTGAGCAGTCAAAACAACTCTTGACTGCGGTGCTTGACGCTCAACGTCAAAACAAGTCAACTATGCTGGTTGGTGAACGTCCTGAACGTCAACAAGAGCAAGCGGCAGCGGCTGAACGTCCACAAGCGGCTGAGAGTCAACACGGGACTGCATCGAGTAAGGCTCTACAAAACACGATTGACGTGACTTTGTAACGTCAATGTCAACAGGACGAGCAAAGGCTCGTTTGGGCGGCTGACGGCCAAGATCTCGATCAGCTAAGCGGCGAGGATCATCGTGAACCTGCTCAACAGAATAGTCCTCCATAAGAGAGGCAAGCTTATTCTGCATGTCTTGCCGTACAACCCATTTAGGATCAACGGGAATGGTTGCGGTAAGAGACGAGGGTAACGTCTGTGACTGCAAAACCTTGCCTACAAAAAGACTCGGAGCCTGTGTTACGCTTTTGTTTAGGCGGCGAGCAGTCTTCCGATGACTGCATAGGGTCAGAGCTGTCCTAATAATTACAACAAGGACGCTGGACCTGTCCTGAAAGGACTGACTTTCGCTTAAAGGGCCTCGAAACCTTGTTCCACGGTTTCTTATGCGAAAAGCTTTCGGATGACGAGGAGAAAATCGTCTCGCTCGTCTTATGGTAGGGGCGGTGTTGATGAGACACGCCTGAAACCATAGAGGGAACGTCTGTTCGCTGATCAAGTCCTCTCGAACCCATAAGTCGTACGACATTACTTCTCCCCTGGGCTTGGGAGCTTGCAAGAGGTCTCGGACTAGGCGAACGACAGGCACGAACAGACGAACCCTCGGTCGCAACACTGATAACACTTTGCGCAATTATCACTTTATCACTACGATTTTCTGTTTTGCACTTCACTGAAATCGAATTTTACAACAATTCACATTAGGTATGAATAAAACTGATTTCTACCTGAAGCACGCAATTCTACCCTCATCAAAAGGTTATAATTGCGAAATCAGTCGTATAATGTAAGCACATTAATACAAGCAAAAAACAGTAAACATATATTAAGATAAAAAGATCAGTGGCTGGGAAGGAGACTAAACACTAGTTCATTCAAAACTACGTTTTCAATCTCTCACCGTACAGTGCCTTGGGACGAGAATAAAAACTAAAAACGTTTTATCCTTTCTCCCCGTAAAGAGACTAGGGACGAGAGTAAAAAACTGACTCGAGAACAACGTTACTCGCTTGGGACGAGAATAAAGATCGGAACGTTCTCTCTTCTCTCTCTCTCTCTCTCTCTCTCTCTCTCTCTCTCTCTCTCTCTCTCTCTCTCTCTCTCTCTCTCTCTCTCTCTCTCTCTCTCTCTCTCTCTCTCTCTCTCTCTCTCGATTTCGCACCGAAGAGAAGAGCCCACTTACCTTTCGTCAATAAACAGGTAATTTGACCAAAGGAAAAAACTGAAAGGTTTTTCAATTAACAAGTTCCTTTAAAAATAGTATTTAAAACATTTAAGTTTGAAAGAAGAATGAACAAAACGTCAGAATCGATTTACTCTTCCCTGCAAAGTGAAACCGTGATTCTCTCTCTCTCTATCGTAACGATAGAGCGCAAACTGCGTAGCATAAACTAAACGTTAGTTCATCTTTGAAACAGTACTTTCATAAAATATCTACTAAAAAATATTCATTTAATAAGTTTTAAATCATTTGCTCTGTAAAAGTTATTTACGATTGAAAGGGCTCAACGTTGTTTAACTTCGGTTTCCAAGTTAGGACCGCCTACTCTCGGATTAGAGGAGGAATAGGAAAGGTCGCATATAAACAAATCATTAAAATTTATCTTGATGTTTATTATAAATGGAAAGCTAATCGAAGAGGCCTAATAAAGGCGGTTGAGATATAAAATATATAAAGGAAAATCTATAATTAATTTATAACGTGATAAGATAATTGCTAAAAGCCTAAAACACACTTCCGTACTAAGGGAAGGGTCGGCCATTTAAAAGTCAAAGAAAGTCCAAAAAAACAATCCAAAGTCATCAAAAATTAAATCTATCCAAAAACGAGTTCAAGATTTAAGTTGAAGATAAAACTCCTGCACTGCGAAAGCTCAAACCAAAAGGAAGTACTTCACCAAATATGTTGAGAAAACTCCAGGTTATACAGCGAGTATTGATACGTCTTGTCGTTAAGGCCGACAGAGAAAAATTGGGTCTGTTTACATGTATATGCGGTATCTGGCCGATAGTTGGCGCTAGTGGGCACACCCGCAACCTTCATAGCGATCGCTCGCGAGTTTTTGTGTGTTTTTTCTGTCGAGCCGCCAGAGGCTCAGCTATTATATATTCACCGGCTAAGTTAAATATTTAAAAACATGTTTTTCTGCTGTAATATAACTGCTTTTAGGTGTTTTTTCATAGGGTGGGAATGGATTGATTTTTTTTAGTTAATTTATATGGGAAAAATTGATCTGAGATACGAGCAAATTGACACAAGAGCTTGGGTCCTGGAATGCATTAAGCTTGTATCTCAAGGTATTACTGTATTGTGCTTTCAGTAACCAGTGTTAAAAGTGTGTTTACTAATAGAATGTTCGTAGAAATAATTACCTTTCGCTACTAGTCTAGCTTTTCTCTTAACTGCAGACTCTTACCACTGGCTCCCAGAAAATTTAGTTCTTCATGCGATTGATATTTGTACAGTACAGTACTCTGCTCCATAACACATGATTCAACAGCTTTCATTTTCTTGTCCTTGGATAGATAAACTTCCTGTACAATATGTCCCTTATATGTACGTCGTGTGATATACTGTAGGTACAATTGAATCAAACAATACAAAAGAAAAATTTATTTCTATGTGTACACAATCCTACTTTACTCAGTGATAGTTCCCTTTAATTCTAGTAGTCTATACATGAACTGTGATTCTCAGAGAAATTCTTGTTTCCTTTTCTAGTTTTGGCCAAATAGAGTTGGAGTCATCGGCCATAGTAATTTGCACAGTTATGCAGCCAGGTACAGTACTTTATAGATATGAGTATTTAAAAGGTACACAGCATAGATTATACTGTACATAAAGATAGATTAGTCAAGAGTAATTTGCATCATATTAAATATGCCCTTCGCAAGCTCACAGTTCCCAGATTACCTTACAGTTGAAGCGGACTCTGCTCAACACAGTTCAATAATCACTACTGTAACAATTGAGACATATTAATGAGTAAATTATGGATTGAAGTTCATCAATGCTGAAACACTAAAATTAACCTACATTTCAGTATTCCAACATTTTTACATCATAAAAAATTATTAACATCTATTCTTACAAGTCTTGTGAATTCAACACAATAGGTCTAGGTTAGTATATTAAACCTAATAAATAAAAAAGAAACTAAGCTACAGTTGTTGCAATATTTACAAGCCTCAATTAAATTACAACCAAAAATATGAAATTTTCTATATGCTAATAAAAATTTGTGTGAACAATTGTGTAGTACAGACAATCTTGAGCGATATTCATGGTTAACTTATGGCATACCATGACTTGACAACAATCCTACGGTGAACTGCAGATAATATATCTGAAATTATCACTAAACATTTAAACAGAATTTTTGCATACAAACATTAAAAGCAATTACTGCATTGACATTTTCCAATACAAATATTTTTAAACATTGCCAAAACAGAAAATTACCATATCTAATTTTAATTGCTTATGGGATATGATGCTTGATTGTTCATGTACAGTTGAAAAAAAAAAAAAGTAGCTATGGTAAAAGTAATGTCACTTGTGTAATTTCTCCCTGAAGAGGTAAAACATATTTAAAAATTAAGAAAATAAATTTTCATAAAACATCTTATTTTTAATTTTTCATTTTAGTAGATCAACAGGTGTAATAAGTCATAATACATGGTTTTCTGTT
This sequence comes from Palaemon carinicauda, assembly GCF_036898095.1. Lineage (NCBI taxonomy): Eukaryota > Metazoa > Arthropoda > Malacostraca > Decapoda > Palaemonidae > Palaemon > Palaemon carinicauda. The sequence goes on from NC_090738.1 coordinate 44,727,856, forward strand.
GACTAAATTCTTATTGAGTATTTAATAATTGTGGAATGAATTCAATTATTAAGCACTATTAAATGGCCTATAGTTTTTTGTAAACTTGATTTCAGCTGAGTATTAGATATTCATGATGTGCAGGGATTTATTATGCATTTCATGGATGGTTATGTATCCATTCTTTAAATCCACATAATTAAGCATTTCACATGGTTGGCAATGTATCAATTTTTTTATCAAGTTAATTCCTGTATTACATTGAACTTCAATATTAAATGGATCATAATGTAACTTTATGATAAACTTCCTATCATGTTAATTACACACTATTGTTGGCCTTTTAAAATCTGTTATCATCAGTCGCATAAAATCAATCAGCATTGCTGCTAAAGTCGAAGAGTAGCATAACAATACAATTTTTGCAATGCCAGCTTTGATATTCATAGCATTAGTTCAGTATATTTATGTACTCACCTGATACATAATACACTAAAAATGGAAAAATTGTATCTTGCAAGATAAGAGACCCTACAATCTCAAATCAATCAATACATATATTCCTTCATCGAAAGATGAAAGAGCCGTTTCCCTTCCTTCTCGTATTCAAAATCTAAATCTGTCCAGGTTCATTAGCCGTGGAGGTCGTCAGCTAGTAGTTGTATGGTCCATACTGCGAGCCATAATGGTAAGGACCAGGGTAACCATAACCATATGATGGATACTGCTGTTTCTGAGGGTACACTGTAAAGCAAATACAAACATCAACAACATACATCTAGCTTCTCTAAAACTGCACTCAATATGAGGAAAAATACTACGGCAGCTAACAACAATCAATTTAAGTACACTAAATCTCCAAGATAAGAACATTCAACTTATGAACTTTCAGAGATGAGAACCTGATATGCAATAAATTAAACATTTTCAAAATTCTTTAGGAAGAAATTGCTATAGGAGTTCTTGATATATATGTAAGGTAGCTTGCTAGTATTAGAAAAACCAGCAAACTCAAAAAAAAAAAAAAAAAAAAAAAGATGTCAAGTTAATCATGTTGGACTTGAAAACTTTTTGACAATAAGAGCCCACTCTTGGAAACTCAATTTTGTATCAAATCCTGAAAATGACAATTTAATCTATGATTTTTTAATAATTTATGAACACTACGAGTATATTGAATTCATGGACTACACTAACACTGTAAAAATGTTCACTGAAATGGTAAATATATCTATCAGCAATTATCAATATTTCCTGGTTACCGCACAAATCATGCACATAACATGAAGGGTTAATGTGTTATTTCATGCAAGTAACACACAAAGGGGTAAATAAATTGTTAATTGGCATGAATTGATAATCGTTAATCATTCTTATATACATCACTAACAAATGTAATTTTCATCCATGTCAAATGTTTTCAGATATATATTTGATTTTTCAAGAACTTCTTGACTAATACAATGGCCCCGAAAATTTTATTCTTTTCAAGCAATAATGTATTGACTTCCCAAGTACGCTACATTATTTCAAGATCTAAATACATGCATAACGGATCTGAATAATAATTATATTTTTCCGTAACCAAAGTAGTATAAAGATTTCTTCTCTAAATATAGTTACCCTAATATAGGTAAGTACATTAATGTATTAAGGGGGTCAATGGCTTTGTTAACTCCTTATCGCATCAGCATTTTTATTTTAGACATGAATTTTTCTTACAGATACAGTACTGTACTTTCATTTCTCATTTCCCCTGTTTTTTCTTTATACATTATGTAGAAATTTTAGGTTTACGAGTCTTGCTTTTTTAAGATCTCTTTATCTTCCACTTTCATTTACAGCAATCAGGAACTAAAAAATCTCTCTCCATTAGTTAAATTACTTCAAAATAATTTAAGCAGACCAATGGGACATTTCTAACCTGACAGTTCTACCAGCAATATTTTAAAAAGTATAAGGTAACAGAAGGGACACTTTAAACTGATTCCTATTGAACAACTAAGATCAAAGTTTCAAGGACAATTTACATAAAGAAAAAATAGTTATAATGATTGTTCTGTTAAAATGTTTCATACCATACTGAACTGATTAGTCTTTTCACTTAAAAGTTAGCTTACATTTTTGTGGTTTTGTTAAGCTACAGTACATTAACACTATAAGCTATTTCTACTGCCTTGAGTAAAATAAAATAATTTAATCTTTAAAAGACAACTTTGATAAAGAACTAACTTCTCAAAATTACATCTTAATCACCATAAGAAGAATATCCCAGTAGAGAATATACAACTATCTACCATTAATATTAAGCTAACAAGACTGATCAAACTTATACATTTTCTAATCTAAAGACTCTCAAGTAGTCATTTCTTGTTCTATCTTTCTTTCCGCTTAAAATATTAGTTTTTCCCAACTGTCTTTTCCCCAATTATTCTTTAAATATTTTCCTGAACCTTGTTGCAACATATACTGTTAATAATATTATGGCTTCATCAAACATTACTGCTAATATTGTGCACAATCACAAACGTTGTGCTGTGTAACACTATTTAACATCTCTTCTTGTCCACCAGTCTTTTCATGGGGCATAGATCCGAAAACATTCCATTCTCCAATTAAATTAGCGTACCAAAGAATTTATTCTAGCACTACAGTATAATACTTTACATACCTGTCATCCTGAAATAAGCTGAAAACAATGTGGTAAAATAATTTTTCAACATTCAGTAATTTAATGTGCAACTACTATCGTTACATATGAATATAATTTGCCACACTCGTATGATTAAGTGGATGCAAGACCAGGTGCCTGTTACTAATGATTAGAATTACAAAATACAGTGAATATATATATACAACTACTTGCTAGTTAGGACTATCATACAAATCAAAATGTAATTAAACCCAGGCACAAGTGAGATATGCAGCCATAGGCATGTGAGGCATTACCAGGCATGAGATAGGCCATGTTCTTTGCATCCTCACGTTCGCGCTCACTACGAAGGCACACAGATGCGCCCGAGAAGAGTAGGGCAGAGATGAGTGCCCAGCCGACGCCAATCCAGGCGATGAAGTAGGACCAGTCGTACATAACGGCGGTGTTCTCACGCAACAGCTGTAATACCACAACCATGAAGCATTAACTAAAAGCTTTGCCTCACTAGTGTCTCCACCACAATTCAGGTTTTGGATTAGGGTTACAATGACCTCATACCACATGTTAATTTGTATTAAGGCAGAAGAGGAGCTGAAAAATTAATTTGAAGATACAGCAAACTCTCGACAAAGAGCGGGGTACCTATGGATGATAATCGAAGATAGAAACCAAATTTTATCAATGGTGTGAGATCATATGACTTGAACCCAAAAATGAGATTTCCTTCAACTGCTGTCTGTAGGTTTTTCCTGAACCTGAAACTAGTCTAGGCTGGCATCAACTACTGCTTGTGTCTCATACACAGACAAATAACTGCCAGGTTCTAGAAAATGGTAGTCACTGTACATGGATTCTATTTGTTACAGAAATTGTGTCAAACTTAATTCAAAATGCCAACTTTGCTAACTTTTAATATAGAATTTAAGCATGACAAATAGAAAAAACTCTTGGTATAATATGGTTTAATTATTAATTGCATTGTAAATATCCCAAATTGACTAAAAAAAAATATACTATTGAGAATTAAAAAGTAAATAAAATATACAACTGTATCTCTATTTTTACAAGTGGATCTGAATTTCAGATAAAAAATTTTAGAGTTTCATATCACAAGAGCAAATGAATAAAGAGAACAGCTCTGACAAGGCTACTAATGATGACTAACAATCAAGTATGATTAGAGATTTCAATCCATTAAAAAAATATAAAATAATCTTTAATAATAATTTACTGAAATTTTAAGAATCATAATCTAGAGGAAGTCATTGTACATACCTCCACCAACTTTTAAAACCTATGAGCATAGATTTAAGAATGCATGAATGGATTTCGATGGAACCATTGACAGGAGTGACTTCCAAAATAAGGCAACCACTTTTGTTGACTGCAATTCATAAATCTTCCAATTAAATTTATTGATATTGTAAAGTTACGGAAAAATTACCAAGTTGATAAAAGTCTAGGTGAATTTTTTTTAGTTTACTTTAGTCCTGTCAGTTTAAAAAGAAAAAAGGAACAAAAACAAGAATTTAGAATGATGATTTTTACTAGAGTTTAATATTCAAAGTTGGCACTTTAAGAACTTGACTGATCCTTCCTTCTATCCTATACTGTAGTTCAAATGAGAGCTTATACTGTACTCTGGCTTGGCGAGAGGAATGTATGATTAATAGTGATTTTTAAAAACAGATCTATTGTCTACCACTGCATTTTTATGTTTACAGTAATAAAATATAATTATCATCAACAAAACATTTCATCCACCATTTATTAAAGAGCAAAGTTTCTCAAACATTACTTGTGAAATTGTCCACTATTTATGAGGCACAAAAGTTTCCCTGCCTCAGTTAACTGCAGTCCTAAATATACCTGTTTACAACTTATAAAAGCCATGACAGACTACCATTTCCTTTTCTAGACTGGTGAGTGTATCATGCACATTAACAAAACCATGCGAGTTAGTATGGTGATGGTGGACGGGACAAAATTGCTACGAAGATCAGCGGTCGATCATTTACACATATGGTCATCGACAAGGCTTATACCTGGCATAATGTACTGCATCTGCTTAGCCTGTTCACGCTGCTGTTCACCTTGCATACACTGTGATGCCCCAAGGAAGAGGCAGAAGGCTACCAGTGCCATGCCAGTGCCAACCCATGAAATCATGTATGACCAGTCGTATTGAATACTGGTGGAGTCCTGTAAGGTCTAAGGGGAAAGGAAGGTGGGATAAAACAAGAAATCAGGAGGAAAAAGAAAGGGGAAAAAACATAAGTTCTTAACAGAAGGTGGAGAGACTTTCCAACAGAGGAATTATTGAGATAAAGGATCGAGGTATTTACGAGACTACTACAAACCTTTTAAGAGTTCAAGTTTGTGTTAAAGATATTTTGGATAAGATAGAGTATTAGACTTAAGAGGAGTTAGAAGGCAGTTGATTAAAATTACATATATGAAACACTACTTTATACTAGGAGTAAATATTCTAAACTAGAAAACACTACGTACTGGGAGTAAATAATCTAAACTGGAAAACACTACTTTATACTGGGAGTAAATCATCTAAACTGGAAAACACTACTTTATTTATACTGGGAGTAAATCATCTAAACTGGAAAACCCTACTGTACTTAATACTGCGAGTAAATATTCTAAACTGGAAAACACTACAGTACTTTATTTATACTGCGAGTAAATATTCTAAACTGGAAAACACTACAGTACTTTATTTATACTGCGAGTAAATATTCTAAACTGGAAAACACTATTTTATACTGGCAGTAAATAATCTAAACTGGAAAACACTACTGTAATTAATACTGGAAGTATATATTCTAAATTGGAAAACACTACTTTATACTGGGAATGAATAATCTAAACTGGAAAACATTACTTTATACTGGGAGTAAAAATTCTAAAGTGGATTATCATCATCATCTTCTCCTATGCCTATTGACACAAAGGGTCTCAGTTAAATTTCACCAGTCGTCTCCATTATGAGATTATTAATACTTCTTCATTCATCTGCTGTTACTTCACATTTCAATAATCCTCAGCCATTTCTAATCCTGTCCTGCCATTTAACTCCCAATATTCTTCTGATGGCTTTGTTCTCAAATCTACAAAATCTGTTTGAGATTGTTTCATTGTCATAACTCAACCCAAGTCCACACAGTAACACTGATCTCAGTAAACAGATATATAAAGTGGATACTTGGGAGTAAATATCATAAACTGGAAAACACTAATTTATATTGGGAATATATATTCTGAGCTGAATTCAATACTTTATACTAAACTGGGAAAAACACTAATTTATACCGAGAATAAATATTCTGAACTGGAAAACAATACTTTATATTGGGAGTAAATATTCTAAACTGGGTAAACAATACTTTATACTGGGAGTAAGTATTCTAAAGTAAATATCAGAGTAAATATTCTAAACTGGGTAAACAATACTTTATACTGGGAGTAAGTATTCTAAAGTAAATATCAGAGTAAATATTCTAAACTGGATAACACTAATTTAGACTGGGAGTAAATACTATAAACTGGATACTGGGAGTAAATGCTTCATCTTAACTGGATACTAGGAGTAAATATCATAAACTGGGTAACAATACTTCATACTGGGATACTGGGTATAAATACTCTAAACTGGTTACCGAGAGTAAAATATTTTAAATTGGAAAACAATAATTCATACTGGGAGTAAATATAATAAACTGGATACTAGGAGTAAATTCTTAACTGGAAAACACTACTTTATATACTGGATTAAAAACATTACTATGATTGAAAAAGTATGAAGGAATCTATATCTGATTTTAAAGACTTGTGAAATCAAAAAAATAACTATCTTCAAGATATCCTTCTTACTTAGCACTTCTTGAAATTAACTTTAAAAGGAGTTTATAAATTTCTCAATCATTATTTGTCCAAGATCAATTCTCATATGATAGAATCCTAAATCTAGAGCATTGCTCGTAATGTAAAATGTAACAATAGCTATGTGAAACTAATAATTCAAAATGATGACAAATGTTTCAGGAAGTACTGTATCAAGTTACCTCGCTCCAAGAGGCCTTCCATGGCTCGTTCTTCAGCTTCTCATCCTCGTAGTATTCAACTCCATGCCACAATCCCATACCACCAGCAGAGAAGAGGCCTTAGGCGTAGAAAAGAAAAGTTACCGTACGTCATGTCACAAAATTTTCTTAAAAAAATGACAGATTTTCTTAATACATTTATTGAATGCTCCTTAAGTACACTCAAAATAAGCTTTAGATTCTCAAAATATCTTAACTTATCTTCCTGTGTCCGATTCTACGCACTATTCTAAAAAAAATCTTCTATTCAAGGATTTACATTAACCATTACAACACTAGGAAAATTTTAACAAGTGATAGAAAAAAAAAATACTTTTCCCTGAAAAACTATGATATAAACTCCAATGCAGGTATTTGTTAAATTCTCTAGCATTTTTACTACGTAACATGTACTCCACTGTATTGGAAAACGCTTAAAGTATTAATTTTCACAGCTTTATTATAACACCATACTTCCCTCGTTAACAACTGAGAAAGATGAAACTTCCTTTGATTTTGCAATGCATGAAAGAAACAGATATTGCAATATGATTATAAACGATATACCAAAATGGATTGCATTAAATACTGATCAAATGCACTTCATAATGTGTCTCTCAAAAACAACAAGTCACTAGCTTTTTATTGACATTCTTTCTAAGCAAAATAAGGGCTTTCTTTAACAACCATCCTTGTTACAAAAATTATATATGATGATGCTTATTAAAGGTCATGAATAAAAAAAATATACCTAATATTAAGAATTTTGAATAAGTTGAAAAACATTCGAAAACATAAGTACAGGTTTATGATGGACATTCTGTCCCTGCATTCAGTAATAGCGTTAGAACAGTGTTTGAAGTTTTTTTTTTAATATGGCATTTTGTGTTAATGATCCATCCTCTCTCTCTCTCTCTCTCTCTCTCTCTCTCTCTCTCTCTCTCTCTCTCTCTCTCTCTCTCTTCAGAACTACATGTTCCAAAGTTATGCTTAGGGTTATAGTAAATTATTAAGCCATTATCTGACATAACTTCCAAATTAAAATAATTTCTGAAGATTGTTTGTTTTATCATACATGGCTTTGAATTTCAATGATTTTTTATTATGGAAGTAAACTAAATAATTGTGAATGTTCCCATTATCTAACACTGCCTTTAAAGAGGGTGTGATAAACTATTAAGATCTTGTTTATACCTTCAGCCTTAAATGGTTCTTACTCCTTCCATTTTGACATCACTGATAACAGCTGATAGTGTTGATAATCATAATATTTACAATAACAACCTCTAAACAACACACAGGAGCAAGGATGGGTTTCGAGGCAGATCTATTTATACAATACTAGTAAATTTCTGAAGAAAAACAAATTAACGCAGATAGGAAATATCAACAATCAAAAGCTGCGCACTACTGTACATACATGCAAGGAGCATGAGGATGGCTGTAGAGGCGATGTTCCCTGGAGATCTTCGCCAGCATCCGGCAACTCCAGTCCAGAAGGCGACGAAGACGAAGAAGAATGACACAATGAAGAGCGCGATCATCGAACGAGCCATATCTGTTGTGGGAAAAATTATCTTTCAATATTTTTATGGTCAAGGAGCCATATGTTCAGCTAATTCGTGCAAATGCTCCTCACCATCATGGTCATTCGACTTTTAAACAAACATTCAACACAATCTAAATTGAACACAACCAACAACACGTTAGAATACAATAATGTGGGATAACCTTAAACACATATTAGAGTTTTAAGTATGAAAATTTTTCGAGATATTTTACAATGAAACACTTTCCTCTAAAAGTAATCATCAACTCACAATGATGATAATTACAATTCTGGTGATAAACAATACATAAAGACTGTTAGGGAAATGTGTGTGCGTGTGTGTGTGTGTAGATTGCCTTGCCTTATGCAAGACTGGGGCTCTTGCGCTGGCAACCCGTACGAGAATGTAAATGTATTGTTTTAATTTAACTTTGAGAGAGAGAATTAGGGAAGGAGAACAGCTTCCAACTAGCCTATCTAACATGGACAATGAACACCCTACGAGAGGTAGCCTACTTGGAGAGTCGGAGACAAGGTCTATAGCGAGAGAGAAATTGTGTAGGCGTCCATAACGCGGATTATCTCAGAACTTCTATCGAATCCCTAAGTCTTTGTGGCAGGTGTTCTTCCATTAATCTTTAACGGCCTGGCTCTGGCTGATAACGCTGATGACTCACCTACCTACACAAGGCCAGGTTTGACTGGAGGATAATTAAAGACTTTTCAAGATTTTTTATAATTTTATTTTCGTCTCTACTTTTTCATTTTATACGTTCCAATAAGGCAATGTTGCGGCCAAAATTAGTACCTCCACCTGCCACATTTGTACCTCACTCTTTCTCTAGTTAGTTGCATCTCAGTGTACTGTACAAACCTGACTTTCAGCATAAGCAGCTGAGTACGCCATTCCCAGTGCTCGCCTTTTAATATAATTTAGGGCGAAATTAATATTCTTGAGAGAGAGAGAGAGAGAGAGCAGAGAGAGAGAGAGAGAGAGAGAGAGAGAGAGAGAGAGAGAGAGAGAGAGAGAGAATCTAAAACTCTATTCAGAGCTCGATACGGCAAATAAAATATAACAATCAAGCATATTGTATATTATTTACGTAATCTTTTAAACAAATTACAAGGAGAATATTTATTCGTTACATGCCGTATGCTAACAAGAGGTTTCGTTTATTTCCTTGTCCCCTTCCTTTCCGATTTGTAAAGTTCCAAAAACCCACCACTTAACAAATCGCGTAGAAATTCTATATTAGAAATGCAGAATTGAATTTCGAGCAGGTAAAAAATAAGAAAAAAGAAGTTTTATTTTCCTGAATATAAAAGACGATAAAGAGAAATTCCGAGTGGTTATTTTCTCTTTTTTTTCTGTTCTGTTCACCAGATAATCACCCAGGTCCAGTGAAGACTTACGAAACAAAAAAGGGTGAATACTTCGGGATCCCTTTTTACAAGGTTGTCCCTTGAGGTAGTAGGAGGCGAACCAGGAATGCTACGCGAACTGAAGATGCCAACTTTTATTTTGACTAAACTATTTAATCGACCAATAAGATATATTTAATAAAATAGAGAAAAACCTATGTTAAAATTATTATTGGGAATGCAAAAAGAGGGTATTAAACAAGGTAGTATTTACAAGAGAGAAATAGTATTTGAGGACTGAGACCGCGGTGTGCTGAAGCGAAGGTAGTTTGAAGACAGGATAATAACCATTGAACCTCCAAAACCTTTAATTATCATGGTCTCTGGTGTGTGTGTGTGTGTGTGTGATCTTGAAACTTAGGAATTCAGGAAGAAAAACAAAACTGAATAAATAAAATTACAAATTTCTATCATGCGAGGGAGTTGTTTATTATTAAAAGATTAACCGGCCCAATGAGAGAGAGAGAGAGAGAGAGAGAGAGAGAGAGAGAGAGAGAGACCCGCACCAGTACACCTTCTGATTATTGTAATATAGTTGCCAATTGTCATGAAAAAAAAGTCCCCCTACATCAAACAGTTTAGCTTTCTCAAGAGTCTTAAACTACATCGGCCACTTACAGTTTTATTTCGCTAACAATATCGTAAATAAGCGTTTCTTCCGTGTTAATAAATTGTATAAAAAAATGAATAAATTAATGCCAACGCATTTCTAATATCTAAATATAATTAGTGATGGTAGGTTATGGCATAATCTGTTAAAGTTTCTCCTTTCATTAAAAGGCAAAATCAGAACGACACAAGAATAAAAGCAAGGAAATTTCTCAAAAATCAAGAGAAAAACAATATTAACTAACAAGCCAATTAGACAAATCATCCACAAATTCCGTATGCAAGACAACAATCATGCATACAAATCATACTTCCCCCGAGCGTATCAAACCGAGAATCACAACTAAACATCCCTGTTTGCAGTATTTGGTTTTCTCGGTGCACTGAATTCGAGATGGAAAAGATGACACCTCGAGTCAAGGCCAGGCGATGGGAAACGGACAATTAGGACGCCTCTTCTGATTCAGCGAACAAGAGGAAGAAGGATTGTCACTTTTGTTTCTCCCAGACTTGTGGCGAGGGGCGGGGGAATGGGTGGGAAATGGAGGATGATGGGGAGGGCGAAGCGAATAAGAGGATGAGAGGGAAGGGGGATGAGCTGCTCTGTTGGTGATGGGCTTTTCAGGGTCAATCTAATCTCTTTCCTTTCCTCACCCTTCGACCACCTCTAGCCTGATGTGGACTCCCTGTTACTGACGCCATATTCATATTAGCTTGCTACATTACTAAGGAATAAAAACTATTCAAACGGAAATATATAGAGAAATATGTACATCAGGATGTGCTCAAGTAAACACCACAGATTCGTACTAATTACTTTGTGTGTGGGCGGACAGGAAGGTGGGCGTGGGTGTAGGCGCGTGCTCCACTCCCAAAATGCCTACTCAGGCAAGCGTTCTTTTCATGGCGAAATATTCCAGGCACGTAAACGAGCCTTCACAGAGAACCGACTCATCACGCTAATGACGGAAGCATCGGCATTTGCAACGCATCGCTGACTTTAATGGGACCCCTTCGTTGTTACAAAGGAGGGTCAAGGAAGGACAAACTTGGCGAAGGATCCGCCAAAGGAATGTTTAGAAGCCATTGCCGTTTTTTAAATACAAATGCCACACACAACTTATAATTTGTAAAAAAAAAAAAAAAAAAGGTTTATAATTTGTAAAAAAAAATAAAAACAAATGGTTTTCCTTTCCATTGTTTGCTATGGTAATCCTTGAATTTGCGAAACTGAATACTTTATGTCCTTCCCTTACTCATGAGACCAGCAAAAACTTGCACTCGAATTGCACTGTGAATGAACATATAAAGCTAACAATAAAATCATCCCAGACGTCAGCCAAAGTTGTAAATTCACAGTGCAGTCGATTAATCTTTCTGTAATGCCAATCAGGAATAGCTCATACATACTAATATTTTACTTCGGCACTTCTCGTCCTTCCGTTCTCTCCGTCAAAACCTTCCATGCCTCAGAAGGTTATGACGGACGTTTCAAAGTATGTTCCGTATTTATTCTTTCAGTATGTCGGTTCTGTCTTGAATTTTGCTCGATTTAATCGAATGTAGAGGCTTGGACTACCAGTGTACGCCATCTTGACGATTGGTATACTTCATATTCATATATAGCCCACCAACAATATATATGATTTAATCGAATGTAGAGGCTTGGACTACCAGTGTACGCCATCTTGACGATTGGTATACTTCATATTCATATATAGCCCACCAACAATATATATGATTTAATCGAATGTAGAGGCTTGGACTACCAGTGTACGCCATCTTGACGATTGGTATACTTCATATTCATATATAGCCCACCAACAATATATATATATATAATATATATATATATATACACACACACACACACACATATATATATATATATATATATATATATATATATATAAACAGGATTCTTTCTAAATATCCGTATTTTTTTCTTTTAAGTCTGGGTGCATAAGGAAGGCACAGCAGTAAGTATATGGCTGATGTTGGCTCTATACTATTTTAGATAACAACAACAATGTTTACATCGGACATACAGACACACTGTATTAAAGAGCCTTTACATAACCAACTGCTACTCGCAACAGACGTCATAAAGTAGTCTGCTGCAAGTTTTCGAGTTGTAAAGACATAAAAAAACCTGGCAACTGAGGGTGGTTTAGATCAACCAACATAGATTTGTCGTTTTATGATGTTATAAACCAATCTCATACACGGGAAATTGAATTTTTACTACCATTAGCATCCCTCCCTGTAGGTCCCATCAAAAATGACGTAAAAATATAAAATAAGAGTAATCAGTCATGCTTTTAACTTGGAGGATAGTCGAAAATTACTAATATTTACAAGCAATCCTGTTGATATATATACTGTTGATGGGCTATCTATGAATATGAAGTACAACAACGATCGTCAAGATGGCGTACACAGGTATCCCAAACATCTATATACGATAAAATCAAGGAAAATTCAAGACTGAAGCGACATACTGAAAGAATAAATACGGTACATAATTTGAAACGTCCGTCATAGCCTTCCCTCCTCCTCTTCTCCCTCAAAATAAGAAAGAACCCAAGGTCGTACATGCCTTTGCCAAACGCCTGTTGTGACAGGCAAACATGATTCAGATTTGGGTCCCGATCCATCTCAAACCCTATTTCAATCTTCTATGACCTCTGAAGATTCCCCATTCAACACAAATTTTCAAGGAGTTAAATCTTTTAAATATGTGTATTTCACCGATAAAAAATCTCCTCTATATAATAAAGAGTAAGTGTCCGGATAAATGAACAATATATATATATATATATATATATTCGATCACACTCGGCTTTCCTTGTATCTCTGGTAAGGGAAGAAGTAGTCATTCCCTGGTGAGACTGGGATGCGCGTGCGTGCATACCTACCAAAACTTTTAACCGTCATTTTGATGGGTAGCGTACACTAGTACAGTATAAAGACGGCCAAGGAGAAACGGACGAATGCATAACTTGCGTCCAACTTCATCGAAGGTGGTAATCACTGAAATCCCTCCACTGAACGTGGGAACAGCAAGAATCTCTCCCATGAATGTGTCGGAGTGTGACGACTACGACCACATCCCAACGCCTTCCCATTGGTCGCCGTAACCAGCAGGTTATGCGATGGATAACGCCCTTCCCTGGGTTCGCCGTCAGCGTGATTACTGTATTGTTTCAGAGTGGATTACCACAGGCATTTCAAATCAAAACATGTTCCTTGAATCATGTCCGTAGGAACCATTACCTTCTTGGAACCCTTTTAGTTACACTAGAACCTTGATCATATCACCTGCCTACTTGTGTCTGTCGACATTTATTCCTACTAGAAGTCATTTGAAATTTTTATAAGGCGATTTTCTTCAGTCATGGTGGATTTTTTTCTTTCTTTTTTTTTTTTGCAAAAAAAAAAAAAAATGTATGAAAATATCTTTTACCAGGAAAACCGCCTTCACAAGTTTTCATTGCCAGTAAGTAAACAGCAAAATGACCTCAAGGGTAATTTTTTATCTATGGCAACGAAGGATAAAGATATTCTTGCATTAGCGCCTGTTTGTAAGTTTGCGTTTAGACAGGATATTTCACAAGGGAACTGCAAGATATCAAACCATAACGAGGAGACTCAAGCCAAGCAAACGTCAATTTTACTTTGGATTATTTTTGGCGTCAAAACCTATTAGGTCCTGGGTATTTTCAAGTACAATGTGACGATGCTAATCGATAACAACTTCATATTTTTGCGTAGAAAGGAAGCATGTCTTAAATAGGAGAGCAAGGGACCCACCGTGAAGAGACCTTTTAAACGCGTTACGCAGGAAATGTTTCCTGTTCCCTGTTTTGAAGAGGTCAATGCCCATTTGAAATCCCCTTCCTTCTTGCAAGAGGCAAATCCTTCTTCTACATCTTTCTTTATAAGAAACACGTGAAAATATAGCTATATAGTGTAATTTATCCTTTTCGGTTAAGATAAATTTATTTCCACACTTGAAAAAATTATAATATAAATAAGTGACTTGAGTTACAATCCAGTTAGCAGACATCCTATAACCTACAGAAACGATTAGTTTTAATAATAGAATGATAATCATGATTAGGAAACTGATCAAAACAACGATGTATCATGCAATGTACCGCATGATCTCAAAACAAAACAGGACACACGAATCAAGTACTTCTTGAAACGTGCCAAAACCTTTGAACACGATCCAAGTCTGCAAACAATAAATATTAAATCCCCAGATATTCATTCGGTGCCTCATGTTATCCATTACGCTTATGAATTAAATAAATTTAAAGCTTCGAAAAGAACACACTATAGATATATATCGTATAATTTGGAGGGACCTTGAACGCAGGAATTGGGAGGCCATATTAATCTTGGAAACTCAAATTTTTGCCATGACACGTTGCCTTCCTTAGCGATCCATCATCAGATATGATTTGCACGAGTCCGCATTCATTAACATTACTGAGCAGGCCAGTCACATCCGCTCGGACCACGTCTTGTCATGGCATATTCAAGAGAAGAATTAAAATTACTTGTATCGTCCACAAGGCAAAACACATCCCAAGGATCGATGCATACAAATGAGTATAGAAAGTAGAAATAATAAGTGTTAAAAGTTGTATCGAGTCAGCATTTCTTTATGCTAAAGTCAAGTAAATAATACTTAACTAGCCTCTTCAATCATAAAGTCAGAATAGAGACACTACTAATACAGTTGCTACCAATAACAACATGATACCCAATCATATTTTCTTTCCGAAGACCAATCAAAACCAAACTTGACCGGCAGCACAGTCTGGTCTCGGCCCTCATAAAAGCTCAATTCCAGTACACAAGAGCGACGTTTCAGAGGACGCACTGCTTCTGACCACTCATTGCTGCATAAAATTGCTGAGAATTGGAGGGCAATTCAAGATTCCTTCTAAAATTGAAGGCGACATGAGGATTACGCACATTTCCAATTCCCAACATTTTTGAGAATATTTTCTTATTTTCTGTACTGAAATTTTTAATGAATTCTAAGCATTTTTTCTTCTAGACGCAGATGACCAATAATGTGCTGTCATCTTTTTAAATATTTGAACCATAATCTACTAGGAAATCAACTGAAGGAATAAAACATTGAACTTTGTCGGTCTCAAGTGCAATTTCTAAAAGTATAAAAATCAACAAAAATGTCTGATCTTTACAAATTCAATGGTGCAAATCGGTTCCTTCTTCGTGAGCTCAAATTATTTTACTGCCCAATATGATGTTTCTCTCCCTGAGCAAATTTTCTCTTTAGGTACAATATGATCACCTGCTACCACTGTCAAAGGTTTAGACATTGATAAAAATTGCAAGTTCCAGACTGATGATGAAGTGTGCGTGAAATGCTCAGGAAATTACACCACCAAGGAATATAACACAACAGATAAAATGTATACAATGCACTAAGTTGCACAACCTTGATGGTCATATATTGAATTCAAGAAATTGCAAAGCTTATGATTTAGAATTGAAGAGGTTAGCAGAAAATACGGAACTCGGATACTTAGGACGTCATAAATTGCCGTATGTTGATATTCAATCTGTTGGTAATACAACCATTCAAAATCGAGAGTTGATAAATGAGAAATATTTCATTCAGGAAGAAACAGAAGACTATTTTTGTTTTTAAGTTTTCTGATAATGAGGAATTGACAAACATCATTATACAGTGTAATGTGCAAAATACATAAGAATGCACACGATAAACTGGACGTGTAAGTCCTATAGTGAGCAGAGTTCCCTGCGAGATAGGACCAGGAAAGCATCCCTAAAAGTAAAATTTAGTAAGGCATATTTTCTTTCAAACTCAAAACATCTCAAGGCACAAACTCAAACTTCCACCGGTTTGTGTCTGCAAGACATTGCCAATCCGTACTTAACATGGATATGAAAACGTCATCCGTCTATAGATCACAGTGACCTCACTACCTACAATACACAGCCATGGACTGAAAGCATTCTTCACATTCCTCTTTGATGACATGCTAACGCTACGTTATGTCAGCTTTACATTGAAACATATGAGAAGAAAGATTGTTCTGAAAACTGCACCACATTTGCACAGACATGAAACCTTGTAGAAGAGGGAGAGAGAGAGAGAGAGAGAGAGAGAGAGAGAGAGAGACTACATCATTTCTTTGAACCCCATCGTAGTTTGTGAAATTTGAGGACAAAGCAACGACACAATAAACAAACCGACTTATAAAACATGAGTCATTTTCCTCTTCATTCCTAAGGGAAAATAAGAAAAAACACCAGGATTAAAAGCATCCAAAACTCCTGTGTCCACATCAACAAAGAAATGTTGAGTGACCAAACAAGAGAACGACAAAATGGCACAATTGCCTAAACTGAAGTATGGTCCACTTGAATTCAAAACAGAGGGAAGAGGATAGAAGGAAGAAGGAATTAAGGTGTCAGGGGGAGGGAATGAGCTGTGCGAGAGGCAGTAGGAACAAGAGGGGGAGAGGGGAGGGGGAGTGCCGGCGCAATTGCAATAGCCTTAGGGGGAAAGTTCTAAACCGCATCCACTCGAGTCTCGGTCGCGCTGTTTCGTCCCTCGAGCTGAGTTTCTCTCGGTCATGTGGTCTCGCAATACACTTCAAACATATTACTTTAAGAGACGACAAAGATATGGACAAAATCAGCAACATAGGAAAAAAATAAGAATAAATCATATCTAAATAAATTATAGGACCAAATCTAGTTTTGTATATTAGTATAGCAAATATAGGGGGGACTACATAAGAGAAACAAAGAACTTAGCCTTATGCCAATTTATCTTTGGTTAAAGAATAGTTGACAATCTTATATTGTAAAGTACTAAAACTCGCCAGGTGGAAAGCGACAACTGGGTCATAATGAGACCCACGAGAGGGGTCAGGTGAAATCTCAAGTAGCAGGAAAAAGGCCAAAGCAGATCAAGCGTTTATTAAACACCATAAGACAATATAACGTAACTAATGTTGTTGAACCTGCTAACAAGAGAGAGAGAGAGAGAGAGAGAGAGAGAGAGGAGAGAGAGAGAGAGACTTCATAAAAGAGCAGTAGTAAGAACAATACAACATCAATAGTAGTATTGACAATCACCGCAGCCACAATGTATCAGGAATATTAAAAGAGCCAGGGTACCAACAACGTAAATATCTTGGCCGGATTGTAATGAATAAGTAATGAAGAGTATCAAGTACATGTGATTGACCCTCCAATGTTCAAGGGGTGCCAAAGAGGATCACCAATCTATGTATTAAACTTTACGAACACAATAAACAACCGGTTAGAGATTGTACGGTCAAGAATGTACAGTGAGTCTGATCGGGAATACGTTGTAAGTAATTTGGTCTAGTTCAGTAACTCGGTATAAACTCAAACGTAAACAAAATTTTCGATTTCTTCGTCTATTTAAGCAGATGAATGACGACTGACATAACATCAAATGAAATATAAATTAGCAAGGTAAAAAATTAAGAGATCCTCAAAACCAACACAAACTCTCTCTCTCTCTCTCTCTCTCTCTCTCTCTCTCTCTCTCTCTCTAAATACTACGCAATTAAGATGAAAAGGTACCCAGCCTTAAAAGTGAAGGCATTGGTATCAAAGACGTTTAGAACCCTTAATTCGACAATGATTGTTTGGACAGGAGTGAAAATAAACAATGATATTACAAAGAAAAATTTGGAATAAGTAATCACAGCAAAAGAATTTCTTTGCCATCCCAAATAACGCAAGTCACAGGACAACCTCTCGGTGATCGAAGGAAGAAGAGGAGCAGCACTGGGGTCGGGATAAGAAGGGAGGGGGATGGTGTTATATTACAAGACGTACTGTATGTAGGTAACTGGGTGGTTATTAGCATTAATGCCATCTGAAATGTTTATCCTAGCGAGTGAATATAGTAAGACAGTCTATATATAGCCTTGAATATTCTGAAATAATGCCAAGTCGTGATCTTCAGAGAGAGAGAGAGAGAGAGAGAGAGAGAGAGAGAGAGAGAGAGAGAATTATCATTACTCTTATCTAAGTAAACATATTGATTATGACTTGGTAAACAGGCACTGACCATTAGAATTTTCTGGAGGACGTTTCAACAAATTAAAGGAACAGAAAAAAGAACGAGAGAAGAGAGGAGAAAGGAGAGGGAGAAGAGGAGAGAAGAGAGGAGAAAGGAGAGAAGAGAGGAGAAAAGGAGAGAAGAGAGGAGAAGGAGATAAGAGAGGAGAAAAGAGAGAAGAAAGGCAAGGAAGTACCGCCAATTTTCCACGAAACACTTTAAACGTCGAAAAATATCCTCTTAGAATACCTCTTCGAGTGCTTCATGCATTCATGTGGGGATGTGTATATAAGGATTTTATTCTCTTAACCAGGTTTATAATTCTATGCATAAAATAAAGCCTTTGTGCCTTACTATTTTCTTAAGACCAAAAGCCTTTGTGATTCGCTCTATTATTACCTCCGGGAATGAAAAATAGAAAGGTGGTTTTATATTCACTCATGCAAGGGCATCTATAGTTTAATACTCTGAGAATAAAAGCGGGCAGACTGCTAAGGACCAAAGGATTGGCTAGATTTTGACCTTGATCCCTTAGGGATTTCTTTTATCATTCTTTCTTATCGTCTGTTAGAGCTGCTTTCTTGTCCCTATCTAGACAATCTTGGCTTTAAGAGAAAATAATAAAACGCCGTAAACCATATAAGTCAAACGTAAAATTTGAAAATAAGAGAATTACGACGAATGGATTAAAAAATGTTCAAATATAAACTATAAAAAGGAATTGCAAAAAAGTAAAAGCGCTGGTATAACAAAAAGGCGGAGCGTGAAATGAAATCTGCTGAGGAAAAACATTAAAATGTGGACGGCCTCTCAGTGTCAGCGGAGAAAACTTTCGGTTCGTTAACGGACCACAACCTTTCAAGGCGCTTTCTACTATAAAGCCAGTTCCGGTGGAGAGGAGAGAGAGAGAGAGAGAGAGAGAGAGAGAGAGAGAAACAGTTTCTTCCATTCAGTTATCATTGAGACCCTATATTTTTCTCGCCTTGTGATCATGGCGAAGATTCTTCACCTTTAAAGGAAATAAAGTACAAAAGTTACGCTTTAATAATAAAAATAAGTTTAAAGATACAACATAGTATTACAAAATGCAAGTGAAAATATATATAAAGACGTAATTAAAATGAGTTAAGATTTAGTGCATAAAGCACAGGAGCGGATATAAAATGACATAAAAAAATCCCAAACCAAACAGAAAGACAAACGGCGCCAAACATATTGGTAAAAAGTGAAATTTTCAAAACAATAATTAACTAAACCACAGAAAATCATATCGATTAGTGATGCCAAATTTCTAAGAGAAAGTCTACAAAGAATATACTACAAAGTTGTTACTCAGCCATTTTAATTATAAAAGGGATTCAATAGGGAGGGCAAACCGAGTGCCCTTTTACTAGGCTAGACCAGAGGCAAGCGAAAAAGTGGAAAGACGAAATAGAACTTCCGAGAGGTTTTTTTTCATTGAGCTGCTCTACGAAGAAGGGAAGATTATAGTCGCGAAAACGAAATTAAAAATAGAAATTCTGCGTGTTTCCGCCTATTGTACTCTCTCAATTGATTCATTGACAAAAGCAAATCGACAATAACAATTACATTCGGTCAATTAATATACGAAAGCAGGCACCTACAACCTGCGCCCAAGAAAGGCATTCGATGCCATTGCAATTACAGAGAACAACCACTACCATTAACCTCTTTGCCAATTACTAGCACTTAGAAGTAACACTTTCAGGACCCGGTTATTAATCACGTACACGGAAGTGAGCAAAGCTTCTAAAGGAAGACGAAAGATAAATATTAATTAAAAAGACTGAAAGCGAATGGTGCTCGAGATGAGGATCTTTTAATGCCCTTTAACCGGAAGGGGGAAATAAGACTATATACTTTCAATGAACTTTGCTCCACTGAACCATCAGACTAAATTGCGCCCAACTGCTGCTAACATCGTACTCCATAAGCCTGTTTCAAGTTTCATTAATGCAGATTTATTCTATTATTATTATTACTAGCCAAGCTACAACCCTAGTTGGAAAAGCAAGATGCTATAAGCCCAAGGGCTCCAACAGGGAAAAATAGCCAGTGAGGAAAGGAAATAAGGAAATAAATAAATGATGAGAACAAATTAACAATAAATCATTCTAAATAACAGTAACAACGTCAAAACAGATATGTCTTTTTATAAACTATTAACAACGTCAAAAACAGATATGTCATATATAAACCATAAAAAAGGCTCATGTCAGCCACGTCAACATAAAAACATTTGCTCCAACTTTGAACTTTTGAAGTTCTACTGATTTAACTACCCGATTAGGAAGATAATTCCACAACTGGTAACAGCTGGAATAAAACTTGTAGAGTACTGTGTAGTATTGAGCCTCATGATGGAGAAGGCCTGGCTATTAGAATCAACTGCCTGCCTAGTATTACGAACAGGATAAAATTGTCCAGGAGATCTGAATGTAAAGGATGGTCAGAGCTATGAAAAATCTTATGCAACATGCATAATGAACTAATTGAACGTCGGTGCCAAAGATTAATATCTAGATCAGGAATAAGAAATTTAATAGACCGTAAGTTTCTGTCCAACAAATTAAGATGAGAATCAGCAGCTGAACACCAGACAGGAGAACAATACTCAAAACAAGGTAGAATGAAAGAATTAAAACACTTCTTCAGAATAGGTTGATCACCGAAAATCTTAAGAGACTTTCTCAATAAGCCAATTTTTTGTGCAATTGAAGAAGAAACAGACCTAATGTGTTTCTCAAAAGTAAACTTAGGCATTACTTTAAAAGCTTCGAGAAATTGTCATAAAATATAATTAGCAGCAATGTAACAATCTTATTCAATACAGACCAAAAATCAACATGATGAAGCTCACTTATCCAATACAGTCTAGACTCAGAGATTTGAACACATCAAAGTACCAAAAAATACCCCCAAAACAGACCCAGCTGCACTACGCCACCCCTCTGAAAATGAGGTCAGTGAACGCAGTGACATTAACAATCAATAAAGAAATTGTCATTAGATATTAATCAAGCGAAACAGCGGTCGCCATTCATGTGACACCACAGACAAGAATTAGCAAGACGCATCAGTCGAGAAGAGTTTGCCCTTGACACTTTTGAGTTGTGCAGATACAACTGGGATTGGAAACTAAGGAAAATAAAAAAAATTATAACTTCTTACACAATAGATTAAATTTTTTTTTCCCGAAATTTTCCACTTTTTCGATGATATGAAATTAATTCTAAATCTAGTACATTTCATAATCCCCCTCTCAGAAACAAGGAGCATAACCAATATTTTCTAAATAATAAATATACCATACAAAACTTGAGATGAGGTCTCATTGCCATATTTTGTCTCTCGGCTCTCTATGTGACCCATTGCCAGAAACACTGATTCAGCGAGCCTTCTACACATACCCATGGCATTAAGGAATTCCACATTTATTTACTTAATCCCATTCATTCATTAACCAATCGACCATGCGCTGATTTACCAAGAATCATATTTAATGTCAATAACTAGATTCAACGCAACAGACACTTCTCATATGCTCGAGATAATACATACAATTAATACAGAGACTAGCGCATACACAGGAGTTTTATTAACGAAGGTCCTAAGCTTCCAGTGCACCATATGTGATTACTTCACAATATATATATATATATATATATATAATATAATGTGTGTCTGCGTGTGTGGGTATATACCAGAGGGATCCCATACTGTTGTAAACACTCCACAACAAAAGAGAGAGAGAGAGAGAGAGAGAGAGAGAGAGAGAGAGAGAGAGGGGGGGGGGTTACTCCTCCCAACTAATTTAAGCCACAAGGCTTCCGACTCTATTCAATCTGCTCATTTAGCTAATGAATCCATTAACTGAAAGAAACAGCGCCAAGTGAAAAGGAAATCAGCCAGTAACGCCTCAAGTCAAACAAAACGTCCCCTGTGTTAAATTCCCAACAGAGGAGAGCTAATGATTGGAAAACTAGCAACAATGACATTAAGCAAAAAATCGATTAATTAAGAAAATTGCGAATCAAGAACGCTTGAAGGATTTGCAAATTGTCATCATCTCTTAACACTGAATCTTTTTTACAAAGGTGAAAGTGAACAAAAAATTGCGGTAAATACTAATGAAGTATGACAGAAAGAGTTCGTAGTCTGACCCGAATTGGATTAAAATATTTTCCAATTTCTTGGTGATGATCGGCCATAATGCGACGCTTTGTGAACTTTCTCATACCGATAAAATTGAAATATATATATATATTATATATATATATATATATAATTTATTGTAATCGAGTACACTTTCAGAAGAAGAATATTTATCCGACTGCATAATTAGATTACTTGAAGGTGACAGATTTCAAAAAATATAATATTTTACTCCTCAGGAGTTCGGGTAACACTAATAAATTAATACAATGACCAGACATAATTTCAGGCTATCGAACATAGAAAATGTGTCGAAAGTAAAGATTTGTTTATCTTAAACATTAGAAAGACCCTCACAACCAATTCATTCTTAACTACCCAGAAAAAAATTTAAAGCAATATTTCTGAGAGAGAGAGAGAGAGAGGAGAGAGAGAGAGAGAGAGAGAGAGAGACCTAAATTTGACACATTCGTCAGCCTTCCATACACCCTCAACCACCAATGATTTACTGTACCAGTCCTCATTTTGATCGGAAGGCAGTTCTCAACTGCAGCACCAAACCACCACGGTCGAGAACAATGGACGGATACATTAGAAGCAACCGGATATTACTGATACGAGCAGGCGGATACGGATGGCACCCGCTTTCCTTACGGTGTAAGACAGGAATCAATCATGGATTCAGAACCATATTAAAAGGTGTATCAACCAAGACTTGACTAAAATACAGAGCTTCAAGTTTAAGCCATATACAAAAATACACGAATATTGGTTTATAGATGAAAATATGATCACACTTGCCTGCAAAAGACCATTGATACATAAAATTAACCCAGTGGCCCCAAGAAGTTAACCTCTGCTAATAAAAAATGGCCAGGCAAAAAGTAGGCTTCAATCTCCAAGGTATTAGCAGATATTATGAATCAATTTCTGTATTTTTATTGTTGTTAATAACTGCTCCATATCACTAAGATGATGTTCTTACAAGGGAAAATTACGAAGGTGACAGACAGACAGAAGGCATCATGAGACAATGGGAATATCGGGAACTAGTAACGGAGGCCTAGTTCCCAGCCTGCACACTAGGAGCCCAATAATGATGGGAAGATTACATGGCAGATGACGGAATGTCCCGTCATTACGGAGATGCTAAACAACTCTCATTTCCATACAATTTCTCTCTCGATCATGCCATCATCCGACTTGGAGCTTAAATCTCTCTTCCTCTCTGTCTTTCGAAAAATCCGTTTTCCTTAAAAAATAATTCCACTCTAGTAATCCCTTATCACAGACATTTTCCTTCGATAAAAAGTTTTTATGCTTACTAATTAATTGAAACATTATCTCTCTCTCTCTCTCTCTCTCTCTCTCGCTCTCTCTCTCTCTCTCTCTCTCTCTCTCTCTCTCTCTCATATCTACCTTGAGTAGTTGCCTAATATTTCTGAAGTAATCAATTGAAAGAAACCTTTACACACATACTCGTGGGTTAACTGATGTAATAAAGACAACCACGCATGTGAAAAATAATGATTGATCGATTTAGCCTCAAAATGCTTGTGAAAATTACCACGAAAGAAAGACGCAATATACCAAGGTAACAATGACAACTGACGCGTGACTCGCATTCCAACTTTCTGTGAGAAGTTTACAACTACTTGAGACGAGAGGTCAGAAGCAACTTTGTTGATTTTAAATAAACAAAAGAAATAAAGCACAATAAACATATCCACAAGTGGTTCAGTATTATGCTAGATATATCTAAGGTATTAACACCCAAGCGATATCACCTTGCCTAATATAGAAACAAAATATTTAAGGAGCACTCTTTATAACTCCTATTCTTAAGTAGGGCCATATCGAACACTCCAACCTGCTTACGAAAACCCTACACCTAAAAGACTGGTTTCTACAACTTGCGTAACAAACTCGGTTAAGGGGAACCATATCACCATAATCTGAATATTTTCCTACCAACCTAATAAGATATCGAGTCAAGCAGGCTTTTCTTGTATGTATATGGCATAAACAACACACAATTTTATAGACACACACACACGCACATATATATATATATATATATATATATACATTATATATATATATATATATATATATAAACTACACAGTATTTTTGTTAGTCAACTTAAACATTAGTCATTACTCAACTTACTACCTAAAATCCCCCAAAATTATTTTCACAACACATTGCAACATTATTTGGGACCAGGATCCTTTATAATAAGATGTTTTACAGATGGCGTTATCATGGTTTTATGTCTTATTACAAGCTCTACTGAGAGAGAGAGAGAGAGAGAGAGAGAGAGAGAGAGAGAGAGAGAATTTTAATTGCATGCCATACCGAAAAATACATGAAATCAACAAGATAGAAAAAAGCGAAGAAAAACGACCGGATGAACCGATTGAAGCGAGACGAATAATGGTGTGTATACATATCCTGATCGCAAAGACAAACAAATAATAAAATTTTAAAAAATGCTAAAGACAACAAATGAACCGGCTAGCGGGAAACAGCCACTCTGCCTGTAATGTGAAATTGCAAATTTGACATACCAAAAGTAATGACTAAAAAACTGCGAGAGACTTCGTGGGTCATCTTTTTTTGAATTCTGTCACGGGAATGTGAAAGCAAGATATGCTGCTGCTGTTTCTTCTTCTTCGTAGGAATCCAAACAGGTTGCTGCTTTCAAGCAGACTTAATGCATGGCGTACTTTCTGCAATGTGCTGTGCAGAGAGAGAGAGAGAGAGAGAGAGAGAGAGAGAGAGAGATCTGATGAATATCTGTTAAATGGTTACACCCTGCTTAAGTGATCATTACCTCAATGAACGTCCTCCCACTTTTAATTGTTATATAGTGACATTTTTTTGAATAACAAGTCATTCACCTCTGTTGTATATTACTTTCTAGAGAGAGAGAGAGAGAGAGAGAGAGAGAGAGAGAGAGAGAGATTAAAAACCTACACGAGTTTTATGCACATCAACGAGGAGTGACCTCACTAAGGAGGGAAGGGGAGGGGAATGTTTATGACCTTATTCCCACATACACATATTCGACCCTCCACGCTAAACACGACAGCCACTAACCTTGCTCCTTTCTGTACATCACTCGCCCTTTCGTGACCTCTTCTCTTTTCATTTCTTTATTTTATTCGTTGACATTTCGTTGACGAAAGGCAAATTCCTCCTCCAGCCCCGTGTCAATATTACCACATAGCAGAAATAAAATCCAAGGTATGGAGAGAGAGAGAGAGAGAGAGAGAGAGAGAGAGAGAGAGAAGCTTATGTTTACAGCAACGAAGAATCAACTTTGAAGCAGGTACCTTAACAAGGACTTACAAAAATAGAATTTCATCGTGGTTTCATTTTCCTTGATCACATTATAATTAAGCCATAATTGCTTGCTATATTTTATTCTTTTTAAATCGGCCAAAAAAAAAAAAACAATAGGATACTGAGTGAAAGTCAACACATTAATAGAGACTTATTATATAGCCATAGAGACGCTTTAACTTTTGAAAGCTGTAAATTTTACATCTAAATCATAAAGGAAAAATTCAGAAATCTATTGAACTAGATCAAAAAAAAAAATTTACACATGACTAACTCTCATATAAAGATGGATTTATAGTATAAATAAAATCTTCTCTACTCTGTTTGACATGGCTACAATACATTTGTGGAAGGAGTTTATGGAAAGCAATTCAAATTTGTGTAGCACTGGACAGTTTTAGAAGAAAGTCTCTAATACATTTTGAGCCTTTAAGCACGAGTAAACAAATTTCTCAAAGCCAACTAAAGACTGCTTTCTGATTTACAGTAATCCAGCATTTCTGCATTTTTCCCAATGCTATGATGAGAAAAGATTCACCACATCCTATATGGGGTATGATACAATCAGTGGGGTCACAAGGAGGACCGAACACATTATTGTATTACTATTGTACGCGACCCGCCAAAAATTCCTGATATTTAGATAGATAAGCACATACAGGCACCCACCTCTCCATTGTATGACTACTCTCTCCCCTCTACCAGAGGGACGGGGAGCGCTGCGCGTGACCGGATATATATATATATATATATATATATATATACATCTCCAAGCACTTGCTCTATCATATAGGGGAGATATGTCTGATTCAATCTTCTTTCCGGAAAAAAATCGATTCCATAGGAAAATGAACATGATAAATTCAAGGAAATGAAGCCATTTTTGCTATCCACAAGGCGTATTGGAAACCAGTGTAAAACCATTCGCCATAATGAGCAGTTGCAAATGATGAATTTGTCAGTTCATTCCATTACACTTGATGTTTCATGACTCGTCGAGGTAATCGGCCGGTATCATTGCGCACTTTCCCTTGTCAGTCATTTGACTTTCTCTCAGATTCTCACCAAAATTCACAATCGTCAGACAGCATCATCACCATTGCACCCTACTTAAAATAATACAGTGATCATTATTTAGGGCTTCGTGCTTGACCGTCTTCGCCCTTATCTGGATTTCATGAAATTCTTAAGAGGGACGAGATAGAGGTTAAGGAACTACAGTATTCCGTTTGGAAAGGATTATGACCACCGTCGTTTTTCTAAAGACGCCATTATTCCTTTACATAAGCACATTGTCTTTTTGTCAAATTAAACAGCTTGAAATAGACTTCTCCCGATATCTTGTAATTACTAATGATGCAACCTATGTATAACTAATGTTTAAATTCATGCTTAAAAATTTACGAAGCTCCCACATCCAGACTGTAAGACATCGCAATTGATATTCATTTATGCTGAAATATTCTCAGTTGGTTTCTGCCTTAAACTAAACTCAGGAATACAAAAAAGGGTCAATTATTTTAGCGAATGTATTTATATTCTAAAGACATAATTATGATTTAATTTGGATTCCATCCTATATATGGAAAAACTGGCAGAGTTTCTAATTGCATGCTATTCCAAAATAAAGTAAACTCACAACCGAAGGATTCTAAGATATAATTCCACTCACGCCTTTGTAAATTTAATTGGCAAACAAGGCGGTACTTTTCCTATGACCTATGGACAAAAAGGTTGGGGCACAACTCATCCACTGAACCATTAGCAACTGACTGGCATGTGAGTACGTTTCGCATTCAATACTAGAGAAGACATAAGGAAATCACAATGACTTATTACCCAGATGTTTGACCATATAAATATAAAATAATGTTTCAAGTTGTTATGGAAGTCACAGACTTCTACATTTTCGGTTCCAAATGTCTGTCTGCAACATATAACCTTCCTCATACTAAGAGGCATGAAAATATCCATTTTAAAAGTAAATTAATTCCCATATCCTTTACAAAGGTTTATTTTGAAGACTGGGAAGTCTATACTTGAATTTACTCACTTTAACTACTGCGAATTATATTCTTAAAAATACGGTAGTCAGAAAAAGTGGGAACTTGTGATGGTATAGAAAATTTAGAAATAATAAAAGAGAGAGAGAGAGAGAGAGAGAGAGAGAGAGAGAGGAGAGAGAGAGAGAGAGAGAGAGAGAGAGAGAATTTTGTATAATTTACAACTAAAACTCCTTCCTAAACCAGCGGATTTTACGATTACAAATTGCCATAATCAATCGATCTCTTTCTAACCACTAGCGTTTGTCGTGGCCTGAATTTTACAGCCGGATATAGGCTAAACATTCTGAAATTTCTTCACTTCCTTGAAGATTATATATGGCAATAAAAAGTTTTTGGTAGTGGAGCTGAATGTATTATTTTCAACAACTTTTTTTTACAATTTCTCAGATTTTCAGCGAAATTTTATAAATGAAAATATGAAACACTATAAAAAAGGGAGGCAAGTGAGTAAATGGATACAAAAAATATAGTACCATGTTAAATCATCCAAAACTTGGAACGTGACCAAGAGACGGCCATATCAGCTCTTCCATCCGGGAAGTGGGGAATCCGATTCAACCAGTGGGTCAGGTTCCACAGCCCACAAGAAACGCATGACGCCCAGGCATTTACCCAGCAGAGGCCGCACACTTCAATTAAAGGGCCTGTTTCTCTACTGTGGTGTTACACTATCATATAAATACTGGGCGAATATAAAAACCACAGAATTACTTCAATTTCTAAAACCAGAAATCACGATTTTCGA
>NC_090738.1:44759616-44784616 GCF_036898095.1 Palaemon carinicauda
CGAATTAGCCACAGCCATGCCACTCTCCTTAAGTTCATCGCACTTACAATCAGAGGATTCAGTCATTCCCACACTATTCTTCAAATGAAATAAACTTCCTAAGGATATATACAGTATATATATATATATATATATATATATATATATATATATATATATATATATATATATATATATATATATATATATATATATATATATATATAAATATAATCAATGCAAATAGAGGTATAGTTTTAAAACTTAATTTCTAATGTATACAATATTAAAGGTAAGTTTGTATTTTAATTAAAATTTCCTTACTTATACACATCAACTGTTCGGAATTCATCATTTTTCACATATTCAGTTTTTCAGAGAGAGAGAGAGAGAGAGAGAGAGAGAGAGAGAGAGAGAGAGACTGTTGAGGACTGGAAGAGGCGCGGTCCGGTAACCTAGTAATTTGCCCAAAGTATTAAGGGAAACCGCGAGAGACGACCCACTAAAGGGCTTCGACGTCGGCCAAAGCAGGAGTAGCAATTTAGAAAAAAACAGATACGCATTAACCAGGTTTTCAGTCGGGATATATTACCCTCTTCCCTTGATGATAAGCACTTGAAAAAAAAATCGGTCATCAGTAAACACACAGTTTGTGTATGTATGTATGTATGTATGTATGCATGTGTGTGTATAATAATATATATATATATATATATATATATATATATATATATATATATATATATATATATATATATATATATATATATACACACACACAGTGGCACCTCAGAAAACGAACATAATTCGTCCCAAAAAGGTGTTTGAATACTCAATCAATTTTCCTTATAAAAATGAATGGAAATGGCTTTAACTGGTTTCCCGCTCAAGAATG
Organism: Palaemon carinicauda; assembly: GCF_036898095.1. Lineage (NCBI taxonomy): Eukaryota > Metazoa > Arthropoda > Malacostraca > Decapoda > Palaemonidae > Palaemon > Palaemon carinicauda. The sequence goes on from NC_090738.1 coordinate 44,760,491, forward strand.
CTCTTATTAGCAGCCCTTTTTACACAATTAAAATACACCAAAACTGTAAACAGTTATGTTTAATAAAATAAATGAATTGATATGGACTAATTGACCATTGAACCTCACTTTATCTGCAGTAAGAAGACTGCATGGCTCGAGTTGGAGTCACCACTTGCATTCTTTCATAACAGAGTTAGTTGATCTTCCATAGACTTATGCCCAGCCAAGGCCTTCTCTTCTTGAGGGATGTATGTCCTCCTTGGCCTTTCCTAATTAAAAAAGTCAGCTTTACTGCAGTTTAATACTTGTTAGGAACTATAGTCATCAACAATGACATTAACTGGAAGCCTCCCTATGCCTTACAAGAATATGAACGCCACTTCTCTTTAAATTATCAAACCACCCTCGAATAGCCCTAAATATTTCCCAATAATCTGTATCATCACCTTTTACTGTGGCGTTTTTCATTATGTCAATATATTTGCTTCGTCTTTTCGCAAGATCATTTCTGAAATGCTATCACCCCACCACCAACTGGTATTCAGTATTACAGTAAAAAAAAAAAAAAAAAAAAAATCTCTATTCAGAAGTGATAACATTCCTCTTCCTACATTAGCTCCTTCAAGGGCTTCTTTATTTATCAAAATCATGCAGATAAGTAAGTTTGGTATACTATACCATACTCTTTGGAAATGTCGGTCACGCGGACACCTGTTTATGTCTTTTCCTGCATCTCCTTAATTCTATATAAAGGTTCTCAAAACCTTCACTTATCACTGCTGCTACTAACCTTTAGCCTTTATGTTTCGATAAACACGATAAGCACTAAAAGGATATTAGCCAAAACGTTGAACAGAATGGGACTGACTTGGACAAGAGCTATGCGTAAACTGGGTCACTCATTTTTGTCTTAGACAAGTCTTTAGCCTTGGCTAAGTGTCTTGACCCATAGAGGTTGTTTCAATTCGTTTAACTTCCAATTTTGTTCCTTTTTCTGGACAAGAAAATTTCAAAAATTTTGTTCGATCAGTGAATTGTTCAAGTTCTGGGATGTTCGATCCCTGAGATAATACTGTGTATACATACACACACATATATACACACACATATATATATATGTACATATATATATATATGTGTGTGTGTGTGTGTGTAATTATTCTACAAAATTCCGCTGCTTCCTCTACTTTGTCGACCATATGCGTATCACATAAGGCATGGGTGTCTTAATGTTATATGGTTTACTGAAACAGAATCATACTTCTATGAGTTAATTATTATTGAATATTAAATCTTTTCATTTAGCCTACATACCGGCCTTATTGAAGGATGGAATTTCAATGATTGGTAAAATTGGCTAAAAACTGTATTTCCCCAAAAGTATAACGGCAGATGTTCAAGATGTGTGGGTGTGTGTGAGTGTGTTTGTAAGAGAGAGCGAACTCGGACCATAAGCATCTGAGGTTTCCTTTTCTGTGTCAGATGGACTCACATCCCTTCCTAGGCAATTATAATTCGAAGACATACACAAGTTTCCTCAAAAGATTTATAAAAACTGCAGTACCCTTGCTTCACAGGATGATTATATGCGTATACTTGTGAAAATGCAATTAATTTCATGCTTACTACACTAAGGATGCAATCTACTTACATGTGTATAGGTGCAATGACAATGCAATTGTGCACATAAGCTTAAATTTACAAAGCTGAAAATTAACTACATTTAGACATAAATACAAATCCAAGAAGGCGATGTTATTATTCTTGTATTTTCGCTACGAACAAATCTACTCTGCGAGTTCTACTGCGAAAAAAAAAGATTAAAAATGGAAGCAAAATAAACAGTAACATACGACTCAAAACCACACTCTTTATGGATGGAATTCTTTAAAAATAAAACAACAACTGCTGCATATCTCGTCATCGTTAAGGTCTTTAGCATGACCTCTAAAACTATATTACAAAATAAGAAATTAGTTTTTTTGCATTGCATTCCTATTCATATGCTTTTTCTGTCTTATTCATCTCAATTATTTCTCTTTCTTTCAATTTATGATCTTTGAAATATTCATGAATATACTTTATTCACCTTTTTCCGTAACTTTAATACTTTGTAGTATGAATATTCCCAATATCTTTAATTCGTACACTAACTATCAGGGCGAGATCATCATTCTTTCCTAACAACAGAGAGCAGAGCAGTTTCATCGTCCTTTAATGCGGGTTTAAGGAAATTAACCCTACAATAAAACACCAATATGGTATAAGACAGTAACAGTTGTCTTATTTTATGTTAGCCACCCTTATTAATGAAAACGGCTAAATGAGAGAGAGAGAGAGAGAGAGAGAGAGAGAGAGAGAGAGAGAGAGAGAGAGAGAGAGAGAGAGAGAGAGAGATCCTTTACCTGGACTCTTTCTTAATCAGTCACTAGTACCTTTTGAATGAACTTGAAATAATCGCTGAATTTTGTATTGAAGGAGAGATGTTTCAAGATGAAGAAAGGTCTGCTATTATCTCATGACACATTCTTAGTAAGATAAAGAGAAAATCGTATAATCAGAGCGGCAAAGACTAGCAACGGTTTGAGTGAAGGGCCGAAAAAATACTTGCCTCCAAAAACACGTAATACCGGAAGGTTACCTTACTGCAATAACTTCACTTTAAAATATTAAGATTTGTGACCTTGTTCTAAACAACTGCTAATAATGTTATCTCTCCGTCCTTCTAAGATCAAACCAGTGTACAAAAACACTTCTTGAAATTTAATTCTGTAATGTTTGCTGGGTCTTTAAAATTGGAATTTAATGAGATTGAAATAAGCAAATCAGACAATGGCAAGGTTAAGTAAAATTTGGAAATAAAATCGTCTGAAATTACATATAGAAATCAAGCTATATGTCAGTTTAGTGAGGTCGGTGTTATTATATGGACATGAGTCGTGGGATTACAGTGAAACAATATCCAATAGATTTTGTAGATTTGCGAACAAAGCCCTCAGAAGTATATTGGGAGTTAAATGGCGCTATAGGATTACAACTGAAACAATAAGAGATATTACTCGAGTGTCATATGTTGATGAGATAATGGTGAGGGGTAGATGGAGATGGTTTGCGCATGCTCTTGGCACTCCCCAAGAGAGATTAGTTCACCAAACATTCAACTGGGCTCCACAAGGCACTAGAGTTGGAAAACCCAGGCAAACATGGCTGAGGACTGTGAAGCGTGAAGTAGAGATGATAAATGGAGAAGTATTGATTTAAAAGCTCCAGATAAAAACTACTGGCGAAATCTAAGCGAGGCCCTATGCGTCAATAGGCGAGGGAGATGATGCTGATGAATGTTTGCAGTGATGTAGGTAGCGCTTTAGTAACCCATCAAGGTCCTATTGAGGTTTGAATGTCAACGCTTCGTTATCATTTTGAGAGATAATTTTAGGATGAATTCTGCTGCATAACAATAATAAGCAAACTAATTCCACAACATCGCACGGTATTAGAATAGAGCAATCTAATGATATGAGAATGGAACCAATATTAGGTGAAAATGTGCATCAGTTACATTTGCAATTTTCGTTCGATTAATGTTATTGGTGATGGTTAGGTTGAACGTCCGTGTTAACACAGTATACGTTTAAACGCCTACAGTCCTCAGAAAACCCCTTCCTTTCTTCCTTCCTTCTTGCTTTGAACATCAATTGTGAAGATATGCGGTCAAGATTAGGCGGTCACAAATGCCAGCCAAGTTTCACCCTACAAAAAACCACTGCGGATTAAGCAAACTACATTATACATTTGATTGAGGAAGATTTGAAAATTTATTTATAATTACAGAAAATCTAACGTTTTTCTAACGTGACCTACATTAGTTAAAAAAATATATATACACAATCACACAAAGTATCTGCAACCACCTAACTATACCGTTCATTCAATCGCCAACTTGTATCCCCTAACCCCCAATATCCTCAAGCTCCCTCCCCCCACCGAGCTCCTACATGTACATGTGGGTCACTTGAATAAGCCAATAGCATTATTAAGTACACCGTTTCCGGTAATGATGGAGGAGGAGGAAGCCTAGTTGATGATGATGTCTAGGCACCGCCAAGCCATTGGGCCGACCGCTCCCAAAGGTGTTGTGGTTGCGATATTCCTCGAACTCAGTATTTCTCCTTTTATCTATTGAAGTAATTTCATTTCTCGTTTAGAAAATTTGACCAATTCTTTCTACTTCTTGCAGGGACCCTTCTTTGTGATTGTCTAAATTTTACCTACCATTTATCAAAGTAAACAAATTATATTCTATGAGTATTTCCTTGTTTGAGATTACCTTCCACTCAGCTTTTCAGGAAGTTAACCTTTTCCTTTGTCGAAGTCAATTACGTTCCAAATTAGACTTCAAATTCATTTTCCAATGGGAGTTCACGCATCGAAATGACAGGAAATCGATCGTTGTGTTAGCATCATTGACGTTCTACTGTTGTGGCTCATAGCAAAGGGCCATGCACAGTTTTATTCCATGTACACATTTCCTTTTATTTTCCCTGGGTTGATATAGGATAACCCAGAATAACTTGATATGAGGGAGATTTTTTTAACTGCTTAAGGAAGAGAACATTATTTCTTCTATTTTAAACGATACAAATATTGGGCCAGCAATTTCCTTTCACAGTTGATACAACCATCTCCAAAATTTCAAGCTTCTGCGGGTTATCCCTTATTGTAATAGTAAAAATGAAGGTTAGCCTCGCTTTACAGAGATTTCACATACTACAATGCAGGTGAATAGAAAGTATAACCGATGACAGATTACATTAAAAAACATTTACAGAATAATCTTCATACGTTTTTCTGAGTCACAGGTAATGAAGTCCATACTCAAGGGTCGACCATTTTAAATGAGATAACGCACAGCAACATTATGTGCTTGAAACGTGTTTGAATTGCAATGGTAGACTACGTGATTATTGTTGGGGCATGTTTATTCCCATGTGATGTAATACTCACACAACAAGCAGGAAATGAATACTAAAATGTTGAAAAAAAATTATCGAAGAGTCAAAAATACTTCGATAGAAATCCATAAATATAAAAACATATTTTCACGGTAACAATTAATATGATGAATGACTATCAACCGTCCAGAACAAGAGCAGAGTGCATGTTGCAAAGCATTGTGATACTGTTACTTCCTGTTTATTTTCCTGCATTAATAACCTACATCTAAGGAGTTTCTCCTCTTATATTATTAAATCGCCTTCAAAGAATAACTAACGACTGACAATGGGAAGGAGCTACAGGAAGAAAAGTTGGCAGATATAGAACAGCGAAGGTTTTATCAACTCGATCTAAAAAGAAATACTCTCTCCCCCGTAATTGTACGCAATACATATAGTTTCTCTTTTAATGTTCAGTCATTTGTGTGTGTGTGTGTGTGTGTGTGTGTGTGTGTGTGTGTGTGTCGAATCGGGTATCTTATAAAAGCAAATAAAATCCACATTCATATAGCGTTTAAGAAAAAAAAAACTTTTGATAGCCACCGACTGCATTAAGTAACAGCAGACCAGCGAAAGTTCCGGTTTTGCATTTTCTTTTATACATATTTTACGACGGGGATTTTTCTTTTATTTCTTTAGTGTGTGTATATTTATGTATAACGTGTATGCACATGCATTATATTGTCACACGCATACGGTCTGAAATCCGATAACATCGATGAAATATTTATGAGATGAAGCACGGTAAATTAGGATTACAAAACCGCCATCCTTATTTAATTAAAAGATTTAAAGGACGATCATGAATAGCAGAGGCACTGGGCAGTAACACTGCCCTAGCAAGGAGCATGATACCCTAGAAATTGGCCATATATACATATGATCAGCGCTCAAGGAACCTCTCCACCAAGCTAGGATATAGAGGGCCAGGTAATGGCTGCTGATGACTCAGCAGATAGATCTATAGGATCCCCCCCCCCACACCCCAGTCCTTAGCTCACAAGGATGGTGAGGTTGCCGACTCTGAAGGAACTAACCAGTTTGAGCGAGACTCGAAAACCCACCCTTAAGACGACAAAAAATAGAAAAGTTGTGTGATTTCGATAAATGTCCCGATCCCGTTACGTGATTTTCCGTGGTTATTAGGTAGGTGGCAGCAACAACAATAATTTCGAAGTAATATCACAAACTCTAGTATATAGTGGTCCACGAAACATCACTGTCAGATGAATTACCATAAATAGGCATCTTGCAAGAGACTAACAATTCAATAAGAGATTTCGACTAAGAACAAGGGCGAATGTGAGTTAGCATATACAGTAGAGGGGTCTGGTGCAAGCTGAAACGCATTGCAATAAAATCCGAGAACCAACAGAGTATTAGACAATCTTCAATAAATAAACCAAAACACAAGACTTTTAGTAAAACATTGATAAAGATCTCAAAAAATATTTTAAAAATTCCACGTCGAAGTAAAATCTGCCTCAAATTCTTTTGATATATGGAGAAACTAAAGAGAAAAGGAGATTCCACTGTTAATTAAAACACCCTCAATGGAAACCCTGTCTTCGACTCCTGGTGTCGAATATAACAGGTTAAGTCGTCTAATGATCAGATTACAAAAATGTGGGACTTAATATTCGTGTTTCTCTCTCCTCCCTGATTTCCTACCAACCTATAAACTCACATATTATACACACCTTTCATGTGTTTGTGTGATATATATATACATATATATATATATATATATATATATATATATATAAATATATATATACATATATACATACATATATTTATACACACATATATATTAATGAACATCACTAAGTTTCCTTAAAATGTAAGCATCAAGTGTGTGTGTGTGTGTGTGTGTTTAAAATAGAACTTGCAATAAAAAGAATACAAGATATATTTCATTAAATAAAAATATCATATCCATAGATAGGTAGACAGGTACCTGACTGACTGGATTTACAGGTTCTAATAAAGTTCTCTTTATATATTTCTCTTTCTGAGAAGTCCCAAACGCTGTCTCGAGTGAATAGAAGATATTTAAGAGCAAATAAATAAGTAAACGTATTTTTCTTGATGTTAAATGAAATAAGGCTACAGAGCACCTAAACAAGTTTTACTGTTTCTAAATTGTTTGTGAAAATAGATATCCACCAATGAGCATCTAAGACTCTTTTGATGTTTTTCATAATCCATTATCAATATACACTCAAAATACCGCATACACCCCTCCCCCCAATCGTAAAAAAAAACCTAGATCCCTATCGTGACCCAACACCAAGCCTTTCAAAATTCTTAATTGAAATGAACAGTTGCAAAAAAAAATCCTTTTTGGCATTGGTAAAAATCATGAGTAAAATTCGGACAAAAACAGCGTAGATCTCCAACCACAGAATATTTGACAAAAAAATACGATGATGGTGCAGATGGGGGAGAAGATGAGTAAAAACAGATGGTTTGATTAAATAAAAAGTACGATGGTTAGCGAGGTAAGAATTCTTAAGGATAGAGTTCCCATTACAAGGCTAGAATACTATCCCGACAGCCAAGGTCAACGGACACAAAACTTGATTTAAAGGGAGTGAAAAAAGGAGGGGGAAAGGAGGAGTTAAGGCTTCAAGTTCATCCTTCCACTTTAACTGCACTCGATGCCCATTGAAGGAATGAAACATTATTTCACTAGATTTCAAGTTTGTTTACTACACAATATAAACTATATTACATTTCACACTTTCATTTATATTATTTAAATATAAATGTTGTTGAATACGAATTCCTTCAGAAGTCATTTATAACAGTATAGAAGTACGTTGCTTAAATAAATACAGTAAAACAAAGTGCGAGTATATTTATTAATTAATTACTAACCATAGGAATGCTGACGTTTAAATTGACACAAGATATTGAAAAATAGATCAAAGTTAAAACATCTTTGAAATAGCGTCCAATCACAAATACCTAAAAACCTCTAAATATCATTCTATCTGTTGCCTAGATGAAAACAAATTCAACATCTTCTAACTTCAAATTGACCTTAGACTTTGAACAACACATCGAGGGTAAATATATTATAAGAACAACCTGGAGGCTCAATAACAGGAACTTCACCGGAGGAATCCCACTCGACTCCCTACCATCAGAGCTTCTGTTATATGGCGCATAAATGGAGTGGTGGATCGCGCACTTGGAGGCCAAGTCGTTAGGGGTGTGTTGACGACAGAATAACAACTGTCCATCCATGAAACACATGAATATCAACGGATAAAAATAAATCAAAATCAAAATGGTGTCAAATACCAATGTATTAAATGTAGGCGTTTAGATTTATCTCAAGCTATAAATTACTATCATGAAAACTAAGTTCATCAACACCGGATTGTATTTCTAGGAAAATTCTTGAATGTCACAAATACTTAGTTTCATGATTAAACGGATTTCATTAATAATTCAAATGGCTAAATCAACAACAGTGAAATCGGAAAAAATAAATCTCTCTAGATTCGGGAACCAAAGAAAGTGGATATGAGATTTCAGTTTATTTACAAGACGTTCAAGCTTTTTCCCTAATGTTTTATTACAGAAAAGAACTCTGTACAATTGATACAGAAAAGAAATTGAGGTCAATTTCCTACTTTTTGTGGGAAGCTATTTCATCTTATTACAAGTTTAATGTGTGTGGGTGTGTACAGTATGTATTCATGTGTATTATGTAAGTGTGAGTGTGTTCCAACTTGTTTCATTCATGTTAAGACAAAAAAAAAAGGCTTTCTACTTACGCAATCGGACCATCTCGTCTTCATTGAACTGCGATGTGTCGGCATCTTCGTTGAAGATGTGATAATCAATGTTCTCACAGTAGGTTTCCACTGGCGACAGATACAGGCCCTCTGAAAAGGAAAACGAGACGTCAAATGACCAGAAAATACATAAAAACGGATACAATAACAATAGACGAAAAAACTATTTTACAATCAAATTAGAACTAGTGCACTCAGTAGAGAGTATGCCTTCGCCACGCCAAGCAGTCTTATTTGGCTCTCAACTCTACTGCGTGCTCGTACTTCAATGTATTTTCTTCAAATGGATTTGTCCTTGGGTCATAACCCAATGTCCAAGTTTCGTTGAAATTGGTTTCGTAGTTTTTGCGTAATATTGTTCACAAATAAAAAGTAAGCTAACAAAATATTTACAATTTACTTAAAATTGCGATTATATTCAAAGTACAGCTGCGTATTCGTACTTTGATGTGCTTTATCCAAAATGTTACAGAATCAGCCTTGATTCACACCGAACATGACTACCATGTTTGATCGAAGTCAGTAGTTTTTGTGCAAAGCTGCTCACAAACAAACAGACAGGGGTGAATACATTCCCTTCGCAAAATCTTTGATTTTGTCGAAGGCAATTAAATATATTATGTATAGGGGTCAGGGATCGTGGCAGATGCACACCATCCATATTTCATAACTACAAACAATAAAAACATTTTTGTGGATTCGATATATACAAATAATATTGATTTTAAAACTTCCAATTTTCTCTTAAGCCTATTAATTTCTAATTTCTAATTATCAGGGCTGCATCATCATTTCACTTCCAAAAGATCAGCTGTTCCGTGGAAGATTTTGTTCATAAATTAAAATGGCAATAAACAGATACAGCTTTTGGGCTTATTGCACACTTCTTTTCAAACTAAGGTGGTAGCTTAGCTTGTAATAATAATGAATAATAATAATATAATAATAATAATAATAATAATAATAATAATAATAATAATAATAATAATAATAATAATAATAATGAGTCCCAGTCCATGAACCAATTAAAATATTTGACGGGGTCTGAAGGCATCAAGTATCACCTGTAATTCCAAGGCAGCTGTGTTATTTGCAGAACAATACCACCCTCGTATGAAATCATCTTTCATGCAGCTGGAAAATGATTTTTTTTAGTTGTAAACATATTTTTTTTGCAAATGCCTTACAGTAAATTCAAGTCGACAAATCACAATATCCAGTGATTCACTTTTTGTGATTATATACTTGTTTTTTTTTATCACTTTTAAATCTAGATGATTATATATATATATATATATATATATATATATATATATATATATATATATATTATATATATATATAAACAGGGTCGGTGATGAGATGGACATATAATTAACGACATGAGGAAATACTACCTTTTTAGTATTTGGCTGGTTGACTAGCAAGAAATGCGAGTTAATTTTGTCCAACACAAGCCCCTTGAACATTTATAGGGCCGGTCATAGGACCACCATCCTCTGCCCATGAATACCTAATGAAACCCAGAAGAGCAACACTATCCTGGGCAACCCCTTCCTAGGGGATAGAAAGCCAAACACATACAGTGGATATGTGCATCCCAAGATTTCTGGCAAATTAATGAAATGGTGCACTGTGTGTGTAAGTATGTATATGTGTGTGTGTAAGGGAGAGTGTCTCTAATTGATACAACCATGTTTATTGCACTGGGTGGTTCATTCATTATTAAAAGGATGCTAGTGTCAGAGACTTTCTCTCTGGAGAAAATTTAATGTGCGGACCCTATCAAAGGGTGATACAGGACTATGGGGAGATTCATGTACAATTCAACACTAAGTGGGTGGTTGGAAAGAAAATACATGACAACAAACTCCGCCCCAAAACCATGTTATAATTGAGAGAGGCTACGCAAATCCTCTAAGTTTTATCGTGCTGAACCCGCAGTAGACCATGCAACCAACGAACGGAACTGCCGGCCCGAAATGCCTTGTCGCTATTATGTGGCCAACACAAAGATAATGAACTTGAGGCGTCTCTGAAGATATTCGTCTATAAAACACTGCGTTCATAAAAAGAACAAAAAACGCTTATTTACAAATTCACCCATCTTTTTTCTTTTTAATCCAAAAATGATTTAAAACTTATTTCTTAAAAAAAAAGTGCTTCCATAAATAGACAATTGATTTCAATACGAGCCATTGTTTTTTATTGTGGAAACAATATATATTTCCTTTTAAAAGTTAAATCATTATTCATATTTACAAATCAAGTCAAGGTGGCGGAACAGCTGGAGAGGCAACCGCAATGACCGTAACTCGCCCGGAAACTAAATCAATCACAAGGAAAAAACTGTAGAGGAAAATTTAATTCAATATTCGACCATTATTCTTTAGATCTTTTAAGCTTGATTTATTATGAGTTATCTGGCATCCTGACATCTAAGGATATTGACGCCGAAGATTTTTAGAGAGATTTCTTACCTCTAAAAAAAGAAAAAGAATAATGACCAGTAATAAGAAATGTAAGACAAAAATAATGAGCATGGAAAGAGATAAAAAGATTCAGGTATACTGATAATAGGTTTCCTCAACTTAATAGAAGAGAGAATATAAATATTGGATTCTAGCTTCTTAAGACTAATGTTGTTACTTGAAATATTTTTAATTGTTCAATACTTTTCGAATTGAATTTCCTTAGTTCCTTTCCTCGTCGGGCTATTTTTCCCTGTTGGAGCGCCTGGCCAACTAGTGTTGCAGCTTAGCTAGTAATAACAATAATGATAAAAAAATGTCTAGGTATATCTTGTTGTTCACACAAGCCTATGCTTTGCGTTTGAGATTAAAATAATCATGCAATCCAGAAAGTAATGCTGCTTCACAACAGTCGGAATGTCCAATGTCTAGCCCAAATAACAGCAGCTCGCAACCGTAGGTTCGACATTATCGTGACCGAATGGTTGACTGAAAGGAGAGCTTGGCTGCATTGACAAGATGGAGTCGTCAAACCCGAGTGCAGAATGGGAAATTGGATCGCTTGTTCAAGGAGAGAGAGAGAGAGAGAGAGAGAGAGAGAGAGAGAGAGAGAGAGAGAGAGAGAGAGAGAGAGAGACAGACAGACAGACAGAAAAAGAAAACTTTGGCCAGGTAGGTATTTAGTCACCAACGCATAATAGAAAAGAGTATAACCAACGGTGCACTAAACATCAAAGCTAAAATACCAACATACATTCGGAGAGAGAGAGAGAGAGAGAGAGAGAGAGAGAGAGAGAGAGAGAGAGAGAGAGAGAGAGAGAGAGAGAGAGAATACAACCACTCAATACACACGACCAAAAAAAAAGGGGTCTAGTGAGACGAACCAGATAACTGATACGACAAACTCAAAAAAGCGTCATTTCCTATGGACGACGCACGGCCCTTCGTGTCGACATGGAACGTGCATGTTGTTGATCTATATAGGTTACAACTCCGGTTTACGGTCCCGCAAGGGAAGGGGGGATTGGGGGGAGAGGGAAGAATTCGAAGAGGTGGGGAGGGAGGAGATAAAGAAGAAGGGGAAGTGGAGGAGACGATATTTGAGGAATGGACTGTAGTAGATAGAATGACCTAAATATGAAGACGATGTAGAAGCATTTAGGGAGGGAAGGGTTGAGGTGGGGATGGAGGGAGGGGGGGATGGTGGTTACATATACCCTAGGGGGAGGGAGGAACGAGGCCTCTACTCATATAATACTTTACATAAGACTCACAAGGTTAAAGCTTTACATGCATAATGACTTCTCAATTCGCAAGACTTAATCAATTGATCATTCTTCAATATTGGTATTAATTTCAAATAGTGGTCAAAAGTTATGCAAACAAGCATTCATTAGTATTCCAGACCAGTTTCACATGTTCATCTTATAATTGGTTTCCGATCACAAACCCAATAATGTACCAGCGAGTACCAGGTGAAATTCAAGGCCTAACTGCCGATCACAATTAGACCTTAACTACAACAGGCAAGACCTAACCACTCCCGGAATCCCCATGTGAAGATAGGAAATTATTCTTCGAAACAAAATAGAAAATTATTCTAGGAAATTATCCTTCAAAACGAAATAGTTTTAAACCGACAATATAGGATAGGAACATCAAAACCAAGTTACTTAAAAAAAAATATTTTAAAAATGTGGAAAAAAAACCCTTTCTCTCCCTCTGCGCACTACTGATCAACTAGGCTGGTTGTCTCCTTGTATGGTGGTAGTCTAAGCATAACAAACATGGCTGGACAACTTCCATAAGAGTTTTACTCAAGATTCAATCAGCATTGGCAACCACCAAACTGTTTAGTTGGCAGGTTTCATTGAAAATAAAAAGGCTTTTATGTGATAACATTGTGCCTTGAGCTCGTATCATAAATTAAGCTTCAAACTAGCTTCCTGACTAGTAGGTGGTAACGCGTTCGCCTAACATTGGCATGGCAGCAAATCGATCCCCGCCAGGAGCCCTCAGTTTAATCTGTTTACTGGGGAGGCCACTACTGTGGTTGGGTGCCACAGTGGAGGGTTGGGCTTGCCCGCCTGACGTTCTAGTGAGTATCTATTCTGATAAAACTGGGACTGACACCAGACACCTTTAACCTTTACACTATAGGTGGATTATTTGCTGATGAATTCGGTGTTAGTCAAGGTCTAAATTTTATTGAGAACTCGGATTTTGGTAATAGCTGTTCAATACATGTGTATATAAACAGAAAATCAATAACAAAAATAACGACAACTAATACTAGCATACAACACGTTCTATCAGGGGCTGAGCGCAGAGTCAGAAGCCTAACCTATTGAAAAACAAACTCCATAAAATTGAAGACTAACCTTTCCAGTTTCGTAGGAGCGGTTATGTCGTCGAGAAACCAGAAAGCTGAGATACCTGGTGTGATAAAGGACATCAACAGATCAAATATCATACTCAGCTTTTTTGCAAATGAAATCCGAGGTAAAAATATATGCATACTAACGACGACGTAGAAAGTAGGTTGGCCAGGACACCAGTTACCCGTCGAGATTCTACCGCTAGTGTGTTATGGGGTCCTTTGACTAGCCAGACCGTACTAAATAGGATCTCTCTCTCTGGTTACGGTTTATTTTCCCTTTGCCTACACATACTGGCCTATTCTTTACAGATTCTCCTGTCCTCATACACCTGACAACACTGAGATAACTAAACTATTCTTCTTCATCCAAGTGGTTAACTACTACACTCTTGTTGTTCAGTGGCCACATTCCTCTTGGTAAGCAACTCTTCTAGGAGGACGACACTAAAATCAAACCATTATTCTCTAGTCTTGGGTAGTGCCATGGCCTTTGTACCATGGTCTTCCAGTATCTTTGGGTAGAGTTCTCTTCTTGAGGGTACAGAGTGGTTCACTATTCTATTTTATTTCTCTTCCTCTTGTTTTGTTAGTGTTTATAGTTTATATAGGAGATATCTATTTTAATGTTGTTACTGTTCTTGAAATATTTTATTTTTGCTTGTTTAATTTCTTCACTGGGCTATTTTCCCCGTTGGAGCCCCTGAACTTATAGCATCCTGCTTTTTCATCTAGGGTTATTGCTTAGCAAATAATAATAATAATAATAATAATAATAATACAAATACTAAATTCAATTAACAACACTAAGATATCTCAATATACCACAATGTCTTCTCAGCCATAATTGAACCACGAATGGTCAATCCAACTTCGAACACGGTAACCATGACGCACGAGTGACCCCTAACAAGCATTCTTTGGCCACAAGGACCACCTAACAGTAACACACAAAGGTAACGGCATCAATAAAAACAATAAAAAGAACAGAGGACTTTCGAATATGCCAAGGAAACAAAGCTGAAATCTTCCAAGCATTAACGAAACCTTCGTTTAGCTGGATACCGCGAACTGAACTGATCCATTTCATTGCAAGATGGAAGATATAACTATTGAAGTATAGCAAAATCTATAAAGGTTGCTTGAATATAACTAGTAGAATGAAAAGGTTTCACACACACACAAACACACAATCATCATCATCATCTTCATCACCGTTATCCCTACATTAAGGGGTCGGTTGCCTGAAGCGCCCTCTCCAATGCGTGTGGTAGGGGTGTCATAGAAAGCGTCTACAAGGACAGCTGCTGCCTTGTAATCTTGCTTTTTAGCAAAAGGCTAAACCTACTGCTAATATATCTCGAAATTACGGTTTTGCAATTGGATTATTTAGTCAAAGGCTAGTCCCACCGCCAATAACTCTGGTTGATGAATGCAAGGACATGCTTGCAATTGTAAAAATCCTCTGGCAAATTAAGAACCAGACCTGAAACACAAAAAATATGCACTTATATATATATATATATATATATATATATATATATATATATATATATATATATATATATATATATATATATATATATAGCATATTTACTTGGTTGTCAAAACTAAACTCGAAATAATTTCAGCACGAAAATACGTTCCCTTTTTCAGTAATAGAAAAGAAAATATAAAAAATAGCATCATAAAACCTTAATTTGACGAATAATGCTATCATTAAGAAATTTCATTTCTTCATAGTAAAAATAACAAAATCCATACACAATATATATATATATATATATATATATATATATATATATATATATATATATATATATATATATCTCACACCACACCACACAATAAAAATAAAGACAACCATTAAGAATAAGAAAGAACCATATAAGTAAGTACTCTCTGGTTTATCAACCCCAACTCCCGCCCCCCCCCCCCCGGCCCCTATCATTTCCTTGGCCAATGAGCGTAACAAGTAGGTTGAAGTGATTCCAGCGCAGTTCTTCCACTGTAAGCTACTATCTATCCACGTAAGTAGCAACTGAGAAAACCTTAGCGAAGGTCGACCTCATTTTCTACCGCGTGCAAATGACGATGATTATGCTTTAGTCGTTCTTCTTGGCAAGTCTAGGATTTAGTTAATTTGCACACACATCAGTATGCGTGTATATACATACACACATACATACATCATTGCATACCAAATATCATATATATATATATATATATATATATATATATATATATATATATATATATATATATATAATGCACACATACATACATACATTAAAATGAGTTTAAAAATCAGAGATCACATTGAAGGTACCCATTAACCTCTTCTATTTATTTGACAAGATATATAATTTTACTGACAAAGAAGTAAAACATTAAACGTTAGTTCCTTGTAAATCTTAAATAAAAAGGACACTGCTCCCAAAAAGCTCTTCTCAAAATATGGCTGCTCCTCCTCGGCTAGTAGACCGCATCTTCCAATGCCATGACATCCATCGCTCGTCCTTGATGCCTTTTATGGAAAAACAAAACAAAAATAATTGCATGGCCAACTTCGAAATTGCTTTTTGGAAGCAAAGAAAGTCAACAAAAAACTTTCAATTTCTTTCAGAAGATCGACTTAAGCTTGGACATCCTATTGCAATTAACTCGAATATGAAGGTGATTCTACAATGAAGAATATGGGTTTCCTTAGCATCCTTCATCATTTTAATTTCCATGTTTCCCTCCCTTTGTTTTCACGGAATCTACTATATAACATTTCAGAAGATTTATTAGTTTACTTAAGCTACGGATCCTAAGCAAGCAAATTATCATGTAAAAGCACTTATGTAAATAAAAGACCATAAAAGAGAGTAGAAGAAAAAACATGAAAACTAAGTGTTTGTCGGTGTTGTTCACAATGAGAACAAGCATAATTAACCAACTATTCGAAATCAAGACATTGGTCACCGTTTCCATAATTTTCATTTTGAGTTCAAGATAAGATTAAACGAAGTGGCCCCAAAACTCTGAAAAGAGAGAGAGAGAGAGAGAGAGAGAGAGAGAGAGAGAGAGAGAGAGAGAGAGAGAGAGTATATTTCGATGAGAACTTTAATGTTGAATATCACTGGTCCATAAATACCGTTTCCTAAGTTTGCATGATTAAATTGTCAGTTTCTCATTAGCACTCCTGTCAAAATCTCCCACGGCCACGGAAGGTAAAATTCCAATCTCCAGCCAAGTCTAAAGGAAGTACTCTTATGACTCCTCGGAGGAAGCACAAAGAAATTGAGGAGGAAGACAAGAGAGAAAAAATAAGGGAGAACGGAAAGGAGGGGGGGGGAGGGAGAGAAAGAAGAAGCGGCATAAAGTCTTGCTTGGGTAGCGGCGCATTGCATTCCCTGAACCTAACCACGAGCCCTGTAACCCCCCCCCCCCTCCCCCCAACAACCCCACTCCCCTTGCTTCTTTCACACCCATCAGTCCTGATTAAGCCTTCGCTGCTTAGGGCGAACCTCAAATAAGCCTTATTATAACAGGGCGTCTTGGCTCAAACATGCAAGAACTCACAAATGAGACTTATTTACGATCTTACATAATGCATGGCCTAAAATTGCACTCGCTCATAGAATATGACCTTATGATAATCAAAGCTTATAATGGATTGATACAGGCTATTATTGGCTACTAAATTAGGTATCAAAGACAAATTGATAAAGTCTGAAATATATAACAGACATCGAATATCGAAGATTTCACTGGAGATTTCAACAGTTCAAAGTAATGATCCCATAACTTCAACGGCATTAACAAGCAAAATATTTCAAAATTATTTAGACAGGCAATTCAGTTTAAGAAATATTCTGCGCCACAAAAGGAAAAAATATTGATATAGTAAATGAAACGCAATGGACTCAAATACTTCTATCGTGTTCGTAATACTAGGTTCGCTGTTAATTCTGATAGTTGGTCCTTTTCCATCGAGACTCAATACCACACAGTACTCTAAGTTTTATTCCAGCTGTGACCAAGATGTGGAATGATCTTCCTACTCGGGCAGTTGAACAGGTAGAACTTCATAAGTTCAAACCTGCAACAAATATTTTTATGTTGAACAGGCTGACATAAGTATTTTTGATAGATTATATATGAAATTATCAGTTTTAATGTTACTGCTTTTAAAATATTTTATTCAATTGTTTTTTTATTCATATCGTTTATCTATTTCCTTATTTCATTTCCTCACTGGGCTATTTTCCCTGTTGTAGCCCCTGGGCTCATAACATCTGTTTTTTTTTTCAACTAGGCGTGTAGCTTAACTAGTAATAATAATGATAATAATAATAATAAAATATACGATTTTAAATTTATGATCAACTAAACTGTGTACAAATAACAGTAATAAACACTATAATATATATATATATATATATATATATATATATATATATATATATATATATATGTGTGTGTGTGTGTGTGTTTGTGTGTGTTTGTGTGTGTTTACTGTTAAGGCTAAAAATATAAACGACTGCCGATTGAACACGCCTAATGAATATGATCATTTAATCTTTCTCACAGAAACGTAGGAAGAACAAGCGAAGTGAATCGGGCAGGCATTTAACCACTATGGAGATAACGGCAAAATGAGTGAATTTAATTCCCTTGATTCCTGTATTAGTTAAAGAGTCAGTTACACTAAAGACCGTGAGACCACTTCCTGTGCCAACCTCTAACAGTTTCTCCCTTTTTCGTTTTCTACGGGAACTAATGGTGGGATCCCAGAGGCCATGTCAAATCGGCCTCTGTCCGCTATCACACACGCCAACGCCTCTCTTCTGGCACCTTGTAAAAGCATCGAAGTCCAAAGGGTACTCTCTGCGGATCACAGTAAGCACTGACTAATGTATTCTATTTTATGAGGGTGGTATAATTGTAACCGTGAACGTTCGTGCTTTATGAAATCGCCTTAATGAACAGGTAACTTCAGCTTTGTCACAAATTTAGAATACAAAATTGCCTTAATGGACATAGGTATAGAGACCAATAAAAATGGTGTTGGTGTTTTATCTTTTTCGCTGGAATTTGGCACACTAATATACTAGCAAAGATATTTAAAACTACACTTAGCACACACAATCACCGATGCCTTAGGCCTGGGGTATAATAGAAGAAACGTCATTTGCTTGAATTACCTTTACAACCTTGTAGTTTTTGTTACTGGGATTTGGGTGACTATATGGTTATCCACCGAGTCATCAAAAGCCATTGTCTGGTTCTCCCCAGTGTTAGTTTGGGTGGGTAGGGTCTCTAGGCCATTGCCCCTTCCGCTCATCAGCCACTTACAAGTATATGATCAGGCAGAATAAATGTACCGTTGTCCAAGCAGAAAGACGTTAAGCCCTGTCTCATCGATTATGTTAGGGTCTATTCACGACACGAGTACACTATTACGAATATATTTTTTTATTTATAAGACATTCAAGACTATGTAATAATAACTGTTTATGTGTATCTTCACCCATACAGCCCTAAGTGTCTCCAGTGAAAGTAAACAACCCAAGACTATCATTGCGGGTTCAAATGTAGTCGCCTTCTTCCTGACTGATTATGAGACAGCGTCGGCGAAGGAAAGAGAAATCCGTAATTCAGAAGCTCAAAAAGAGGAGGGACGAATATTCAAGTGGCGAAAATGACGAAATCTTTGGCTTCATTTCCCCCGATCTCTTTCATCTGCTCCGACGCAGAATCAGGCGTGAAAATTACGGATCATGTGTCGCGATGTGCGTCTTTGGCAATGGTTATTTTCGAAATAAAGTTAATATTTTTTGTGAAATTCTATTTTATATTTCCTACCAAACAGACAGCTAGAGACACACACACAATACATACATACATACATACTTACACACACACACACACACACACACATATATATATATATATATATATATATATATATATATATATATATATATATATATATATATATATATATATATTGTATTACTATCAATAAGTTTCCTTGTATTTCATACGCCATTCAACAAAACTAAAGAAAACTTAAGCAATAGCCATCTATGAATACTGCATGAGTCACCGACCAGGCTGCTCAAGCAGGACCGTCCTTTAACAAACTTGGTTCCTTTATATGAGGAACGGAATGCATTTAAAACTTTCCGTATTTCATGGAAAGTTATCAATTCCGCTTGAAATTTATAATACTTAGAAAACGATTATACGCGGTTTCCTTTGAACAGTATTATGAAAATTACTTTTAAAATGCCCTATCTTTTTTTAAAATAATGAATATTACTTGCAGACAAGTTACCATTTCTATTTTATATAAAACTACTTTTTCTCTTTAAATGTATTAGATTATTTATAAATCACTACCACTTTTTAAAGCAAAATATAAAGTCATGAATTTGTGAAACCAAAAACTTTTCTAGTTGCCCTTGTGGTACCTGAATGTTGGCTCGCACTCTCGTAAAAACAATTAAGTTATGATAACATCCAAAACGAATTTATGACTCGACAAGAACTCAACTTCCCCTCCCAACTGATTAATCTTAGATGTCATTAATGTTCAATTTTTTGTGTTGAAGAGAAATAATGGAAATAAGGAAATGATAAAAACGATACAAAATATATTACACAGGAAAACAACGGGTCGGAACCGATGTAACAAATACAAATATGTAAATTTGAAAGGGAAAGTTGATACAAGAGAGACGAAGCATTTTATTAACAAACTGTCATTTATCATTCTGTACCTCAAGACAAACCCGTTGAGAATGGACCAGAAGCTATTGCAATTCCCCACACCTGATGTGAAGAGAACAGAACAAAGACGGCTGTACAAATCCATCGGAAGAACAGCCAACTTGTGCCCGATACTGGAAAATAAACTTGGCTAATCCGCCAATCATTACCGAAGAATCATTAGCGTGTTAGCAAAAATCCAGGCCCGGTGCATTCTATTGACACAACCAGTTTGCTCAAAGGCTGCTCGGCATGACTTGTTTTCACAGCATTTCCAAAAATTGGTTTTACTTACGGTTACAAGATTACCATATCTTGGAGTAAACATTCTTCTGTGCAAATCTTTCAATGCGCGATCATATAAATATTTTGCAATTTGAATTTATCTGCAAAGCTCAAAGAAAAATACAAAAGGAAAGATTGAAAGAAAAAGAGGGAGGGGCTCTTGTTACTAAGCTTGGGTCAGAGAGAAAGTGTAGGGGTCAAACATGTCTCGTCTGAGGTCACTTGTGTGCCTTTTAGCTGCCTCTAGTTCACTTCTCTGGCTCCTTCCCTACTGAAGAACGTTCTTAACAATGGCCCTTTCGTCTCCTCCAAAGCACCACAACAAAGGTCGTCTCTCTCTGGTTTCCTTTGATCTAAACTTTCAAAGCTCCCTATGTTCGGTCCAATTATGCAGGTACCATTCAACAGCGGTCTGGGTTCCACTTGGAGGAACCATTCCACAGCAACCAGGGCCCCACTCGACTAAAACATTCTATTATGCCCACTTTCTGCTTTCGAAAATTCCATTTGACCAAAGTGAATATGAATATATCTAACACGTGCAGTAAGGAGTTCTCATAGCACTCTTTCACTGGAGCGCACAAGGTCTTACATGACTCCTTCATGCACCATCTGCTTATTCGGCGCCAGCCCATTTTCAGCTCTCCCTCCCTCTCTCTCTCTCTCTCTCAATATGAACACGCAAGTCAGTACACAATTCCTTCTGGCACCATCTGTTTATGCGCACGACCAAGCATCACCTCTCTAGTCACCCATTGTGACCTTTCTACATTCTAATATGCCCGAGAGCATTTTCTATTTTTTTTTCTCTACCTCTCACTTTACGGTACGATATCACGCAATCACTGATGCCTTTTGGTTGCGATGATAAAACCCATCTACTTCTTTCGAGACAATAAGGAGTCAGAGATGAAACTATGTAAGAGATAATGTCGTATTGAGATAAAGATATGAAAGACTAAGTTACTTTAAGGACTAAACAGATGCGGAAACTCAAAAAGTTATTCAAGAAACTACGCCATTCCTTAAAAAAACAAATATGAAACTGAATAAAAGGTTATTAAAAATAACCGCAAAAGAGAGATAAATGATTTACAGGAAGAGCGCCAGTGGAAAGACCTTCAGAAACTAGCCTGAATGATGGAGATTATGAAATACGCAATATAATGACCCAATGCTTAGAATAGAAAAAGGTGTTCCCACGTCATAATTACAACTAGCAATTACGACGTGTCAGTTTGATTATACATATTAAGTTTGTTAATCTTTGCTTGAATTACTTCTCTCAACCACGGATGTTATCTTTAGAGGAAGAATATTTTTGCAAATTTAATGATCATGCGGACCTATTTGAATAAAATTTCTCATACCTTGAATAAATTTAACAAATAACTATAAATAACAACAACGGCAACAACAACTACTACTACTAGTAAAACAATAACTACAACAATGAAAATAAATTGAATGAAATTACTTGAAAAAGTTTCAAAGTGTAGGCAATGCTATTCGTCCTAATGAGGCACACAAGTGATTACATACGAGAGAGAGAGAGAGAGAGAGAGAGAGAGAGAGAGAGAGAGGAGAGAGAGAGAGAGAGAGAGATTTAATTTCTGTTCGTTATTTAATTTCAAAGCCTGTAATATTGTGGGCTCAATTATCACTCGCTAACTAAATCCACACCAATAAATCATAACTTAATAAAATTTCAATGAGAAAGAAAATCTTTGAGCATAATTAATTTGCATAACATTGCAACATATTACATTACACCAGCAATACTCTGTGCAATATTGATACACCAATTAACTCTACTTTCAAATGAGATTTTAAAAGCATATTTCTTACCACATTACGACTAATTCAACCCCCCCTCCCTCCCCTCTCTCCTCTCTCTCTCCTCTCTCTCTCTCCTCTCTCTCTCTCTCTCTCTCTCTCTCTCTCTCTCTCGAATAAACCGTTGTTTCCGCAAACTTGTCTAAAGCGAACGCTTTGGTTAACTTCTCCCATTCATCAGCGGAGGCAAATATTGATCCAAGACGAAGGCTCCCATCTGTCAAAACTGTATCCGTGAAATGGAGAGGTTCTGATTACATAACAGAACACCCCGGATTGTTTACATAACACTGCAATGGCTGGAAATTCCTTTCTTATCATTTCAACCAATTTCTCAACCACACGTAAGACGTGAAGGAGGACTGTGGGGGCTGTAATTTATAGCTTAGTTATCCCCATTCGAAAAAAATAAAGGTTCGATCAATACATCCACTAGATATTATATATATATATATATATATATATATATATATATATGTATATATATATATATATATATATATATATATATATATATATATATATATATATATATATCCTCTTTTCGGGGGAGAGAGAGAGAGAGAGAGAGAGAGAGAGAGAGAGAGAGAGAGAGAGAGAGAGAGAGAGAGAGAGAGAGAGAGAGAAGAAGTCAAACTTTAATCCGCATACGGACCCTATTAATAAATATATTATATACAACTAATTTAAAACGCTGACATACACAGATATAACACCGGTTTGAACAGTACTTAGAAGGGCGGCCACCAATGAATGGGCTCACGTGACCACTGTGCTTTTAATATATTTTTCTATCTATTATGAAATACACATTATGTTCTTACAAGCTATAACATATATACATCATAGTATATTTACATAATTGATTTTTCATTTTACAGAGTGCATTTACCATTTAAATCTTTACTATTTATCTAAACACGTTTTTAAATAAAAAAAATATATCTAGTCGTGAATACTTTTTGGTAGAAGTTTTAAATCCTATTTTATTTAATCGACCGGTATGAGCAGAAATGCATCCCAATGAGAAGCGAGAAACGTAGAAGCAATATCCATTACACGTGAAAGGAGGAAGAAATTATTTAATTTCACATACAGTACATTACAAACTAGAGTTAAGATGCTCTTCAATAAACACATCAGCAGCAGACTGTAAAATTACTGTGAAATATCGAAGGACAAATTTACTGATATACGAATCTGCTACAGGTCATTTATTTGATATTCGAGAATATCATATTGTATGTTTTTTTATTACTTAAACATTCTAATCTATTTCATATTATTAAATAAATATTGATCATAGGCGTCGACGAGTAGCGTTATTTTGATAGCCTACTGATGAAAATCAATTAATATAATTCTGTTTATTCTCACACATATTCGGGAAGATCTGCTGATGGAAAAGTTTAGCCAAAGGCCTCAACCAAATTAACAAAAGCCATCTGTTTGTAAATATTTTTACAGAAAAATATTTAGCCTTTGGGCAACGCTAAAAAACAAAACTTTATAACAAAAAACAGTAACAATCACTGTTATTTATTTGGCATAGCCTCCCCGCAAAACAAGGCGCTTTCAGAAGCTGGTGATGACCGCCGTAAAATGGC
>NC_090738.1:44789616-44798245 GCF_036898095.1 Palaemon carinicauda
TCATGCCTTGATTTCATTATTAGTGAAGACTGAGCAGCCTGTCCCTGATATATCATACTCTTGTAAAATTTATATGAAATCCCAAGCAGACTGGAATGGGATTTTGCATGATCTTTTGTGCTTGAATTGGTCACAATTATATAATAGTGTAGATCCTGTTGTCCCTTTGAATGAGAATCTAGTCAACATAATTGATAGGCGTATCCCTTCTCGTGTGCTAAGGTACCGAATGAAGGACAAACCGTGGTTCAATGATGATTGTAGACGTGCTTATTTGGAGAAGCAGGAGGCCTATCACCTTTGGAAGGGTAACAGATCAGATTTGACCTGGAACAACTATACGCAGCTTCGAGCTTTTGCTCAGAGAGTTTATGCCTCAACTGAAAAGGAGTACAATTTAATCATAAAGGAAACCCTCTCTGGTACAACTCAGGAACATAAATGGTGGTCTACCCTTAAATCTGCAATCTTTGGTGTAGATGCAACAGTTCCTCCTTTACTTAAACCAGATGGCTCCGTCACTCACTGTCCAAAGGAAAAGGCAACCCTTTTGGCTGATGTTTTTGACAGTAAACAGAGTAATGAAAAACTTGAACTTCCTCATTCCTGTTTTCCTGAGGCTAAACTAACTAGTTTAGCTTTTCGATCTCGTGAGATTAAAGCTCTGTTGATGGACCTTGATGCTTATGGAGGTGTAGACCCAAATGGTATTTTTCCTTTGTTTTTTATAAAGACAGCAGATTTCTTAGCTCCAAAGTTATCTGTTATTTTACGCAAGTTAGCAAGAAGAGGAGCTTTTAGCACTTGTTGGAGAATTGGTAATGTTACTCCTCTATGTAAATGTGTTTGTGGTAGCTCAAGTCCCACTGATTACCGCCCAATTTCCATAACTCCCATATTATCTAAAGTTTTTGAACGTCTTCTGGCAAAACGTCTTAATAGGTTTGCTGAAGGTAATCATCTATTCCCTAGTTTGCAATTTGGTTTTCGGAAAGGCCTTGGAGCATGTGATGCCCTTCTTACAATCTCCAATGCAGTACAGAAATCCCTTGATTGTGGTCGGGAAGTTCGTATGATTGGCCTTGATTTTAGTGCTGCCTTTGACCGTGTTAATCATGAGGCCCTTGTTTTCAAACTGAAACAGTTGGGAGTGGGTGGGTCGTTTCTTAGCATTATTATTGATTTTTTAAGTAGTAGATCTCAAAGAGTTGTTGTTGATGGGCACCATAGTGAGTATAGGAATGTGATATCCGGTGTTCCACAGGGTAGTGTTCTTGGCCCATTACTTTTCATACTATATACACATGACATGTGGTTTGGCCTAGAAAATAAGCTTGTTGCATATGCAGATGATGCTACTCTCTTTGCATCAATTCCATCCCCTGAATGTAGATCTGGGGTTGGTGAATCCCTTAATAGAGATTTAGCTAAAATTAGTGCATGGTGCAAATTATGGGGTATGAAGTTGAATCCTAACAAAACTCAAAGTATGATTGTAAGTAGGTCACGGACGGTGGCTCCTCAACATCCGGATCTCAGTATTGATAATGTTTCTTTAAATTTGTATGACTCTTTCAAAATTTTAGGCGTGATTCTTGACAGCAAATTTACTTTTGAGAAACATATAAGGTCTGTGTCTTCTTCAATTGCACAAAAAATTGGCTTATTGAGAAAGTCTTTTAAGATATTCGGTGATCAATCTATTCTGAAGAAATGTTTTAATTCTTTTATTCTACCTTGTTTTGAGTATTGTTCTCCTGTCTGGTCTTCAGCTGCTGATTCTCATCTTAATTTGTTGGACAGAAACTTACGGTCTATTAAATTTCTTATTCCTGATCTAGATATTAATCTCTGGCACCGTCGATCAATTAGTTCATTATGCATGTTGCATAAGATTTTTCATAACTCTGACCATCCTTTACATTCAGATCTCCCTGGACAATTCTATCCTGTTCGTAATACTAGGCAGGCAGTTAATTCTAATAGCCAGGCCTTCTCCATCATAAGACTCAATACTACGCAGTACTCTAGAAGTTTTATTCCAGCTGTTACCAAGTTGTGGAATGATCTTCCTAATCGGGTTGTTGAATCAGTAGAACTTCAAAAGTTCAAAGTTGGAGCAAATGCTTTTTTGTTGACCAGGCGGACATGAGTCTTTTTATAGTTTATATATGACATATTTGTTGTTGACGTTGTTAATAGTTTATATATGATATATCTCTTTTGACATTACTTTTTTTAGAATGATTTATTGTTAATTTGTTCTCTTCAGTTATTTATTTCCTTATTTCCTTTCCTCACTGGGCTATTTTTCCCTGTTGGAGCCCCTGGGCTTATAGCATCTTGCTTTTCCAATTAGGGTTGTAGCTTGGATAGTAATAATAATAATAATAATACTGTATATCTGTACATCGACGGCCATTGGTACCTCGTAGAAAGGCATTAAGACTTTGTATTCTACAGATTATTCCTACGGCCAATCATATCCCCGTGGACTGTTTGATCGACAAGCATCGCTTTAAATAGAAAACTGAACATGAGACCATCGGTTACCAGGGGAATTGCAACGCCAGTCAACGGAAGCTAATCAGTCAAAAGTAAATGACTGCAAAACCAAGACAGCGTAGTAATATATAGAGAACATAAAATACGGAGAGCTTTCGGAAGCTTGCGGACTTGCCTTATCAGTCGGCCATTAAACAAGTCGAAGGTGCAATTAAGCGCAATAATTCTACTACGGTAAGTGTGAAGACGAAATTGCTACATTGCCCTCCGTCACCGTTATCTGGAGTACTTCATGTTCTTCCTGTCCAATAATGACAACCCACGTCTGAAAGCATTTTTCCTTAATGGTGATAGGCTCGCTTGCGTGTCTATCTTTCAGGGAACTTAATAAGCAGCAAACTAGGAAGGACTTAGAAGGCACATAACTGACATATGTGGAAATTTCATAAGAATGAAAAGGTAAAAGTCCCAAATGCATGCCATATTCCAATCCAAGCATACAGTCAATGTGGGCGGATGGGGGTGCATGTAATTTTCTAGTTATCAATTAGGAATACTAGTAATTGGATTCAGTTCGTCATACCGAAACAGAGTTTGTTTTTGTGAAGCAGTTTTCCTTCATAGGTAATGTATTAATGGCTTCATATGAATATTCTGACGAACATTTACTATTAAGAGACCTGTTTGCCATACTTCTTCATAGAAATGAAAGAAATCATAAAAAACAGATATCTTGCTAAGATTGTAAATATACCATTAAGAAATTGACATTGACGTCTATTTGCAAAACAATGAACCATACTCTGGCCCCACCCTAGAGCCTGGGGTCAGGAATGGAATCTACACAAGGATAAATGCAAGTCAATTCAATAAAGGTAACGGTGTTATTACAGGAATATTTTTCTTAGATATTACTAGGGTACACTTGGGACCGCTGCTGTGGGCCCATCCTGCCCCAAAGACAATGGGTGAACTAGGTTGAATCTACAAAATACGCGAAAAAGCTTTCGTGGGATTTTGTCATTTATGGGCCCGAAGTTCTAGTCTGTACTTTTTAGAGAAGCTGTTTAAATAACCCTATTTTTAAAAATCTCCACTTTACAAGGGCTGTCACCTCCCATCTGATGAACCACATGAAACTCATATCTAAGGAGCCAAGAGTTCTGCCGAGGAGTTCGTAGATGTGAAAAGTTTACGTCACACTGACCAATACATACACACACACACACACACACACACAGTACCAAAGCAGACATAGAGATAAGGAGTCAAACAAGCTTTAATCAGATGAACCTTCAACTCAGAGAACTTGAATAAAAAAAAGAACACGTTATTGGTACTAAAGCACATTAATATTTTCTTATCGCCCATAAAGTCATTTAAGCAATCCCTCCTTAAAATAGAAAAAAAATCTGCATGTCTTCAATAATAGACCCTCTATCATAATCATTCATTTTTTATTAGTATCATAGTTATTAATCTTATGAAAATATTCACATGAAATTAACTAAAACACTATTGGATTGCTATAGAAAATGTATATAGCTTACGGTTTATTTGTATAAAAACGAGAAAAGAACGAATATAACCACAAAATGTTCATTCAACAATCAAATGAATGTACGTTGAAATATATAGTTGGTAACAAGTTAATACAAATGGCAACAACGTTTCAAAGTAATATAACATTGTAATTTTTATTTAATTCACAAAAAACAGTTCGGGTTATAATGGAACTTGGAATTATGTGAGTGACGCAACTTCCTGTTTCAATCTGATAATGTAATAAAATACCATTACCGTTATCAGTTCTTTTTTTTCGTTCAATAATGCTGTTAGCTTGTGAATAATCACTCAATGCCACTTCTCATCAATGGACTTCAACAGGATACGTCATTATATGGCGTTATTATGTTGTTATTATCTTCAACGAACCTTGACTACATCATTGAATTGTTAATGGAAATAGCAGGTTTTCCAAGCTTTAAATAAGACTGATTTATTCAGGCATTATCTGCAAGTACATCAGCATAATAATAAAAAAAAAGTAGTTTTCAACTTTGAAAATTGGTCGGAAAACTAAGAACATTTTAATTATGGCATCAAATGGTATTTTTTTTTCTTTTGTGAAACCGCCACAAAAGCCATAATCAACCAATAAATTCACATTTTTTCTTATCCCTTTTGGACCGCAAATCAAAAATAGGTTTTAGTGCCCTTAAAGTTAGGAGAACCACCAGAGGGCCTAATAGCAATCCCTAAGCGAAAACAATAAAACCGAACCCAAATTCAATGGCAGTTATATAAGAAGAGACGTCGTATCAAGGTCGCTTCCGCCTGTATTATCTCAATTATTCTAATTGCTCCTCTGGCCATAACAACAACAAAAAATAATTACCCCTATACTTATCATGGGCTTGGGGTATTAATGAACCAATTAAGTGATAATGAGAAAATTGCAGTTCAATTGAAAATAAAATTGATTGAATGTGATTGCAACAAATATTGATCATGGATACATTCATACAGTTAGTGATTTTCATGAAGGAAGGAAGGTAGCTTATAAATATTAATGATAATCATAACAAAATTAATGATGATAACATACTAACTTCAATATAAAAAAAAATCTATCACAAACGAATATCAGTTATGATAAAGTTAATCAAATCCCAAATGGACGACTTAGATTTTTAAATGTACATTTTTACTGGAGGATGGGGGTATCAACAATTCTTATCATGCACTGAAAAGAAAGATATAATATACTTGGAGGGAGAGAGAGAGAGAGAGAGAGAGAGAGAGAGAGAGAGAGAGAGATTGTGTGTGTGTAAAACGCGTGTAGGAATGTGGTTGAACAGGAAGCCAGGAGGGAAGGAGCAGCACACACCACTACTACCACCAGCCTTCCTTCCTAAAGGGCCTCTTCATTCTTCTCCTCCTCCTCCTTCGTCCCCCGACCTTAATGCAAAAACGCAGCTCAATAATACAAACATGGTCCATGCAGAATACGCGAACAGCATGCACCGTTATCGTAATCTATTTAGCCCAGATACGAAACGTGCTCAGAACAGAGACGTGACAGATCCTCAAGATCCCCTGGGTCACTCAGACTGGTTTCGAAAGGACTCTTATCCTACCGACTCTCGGTAGGAACATTGCAGCTCAACCTGATTGCTGAAGTTCCAACCGAAGTTCAGTGTTCTTCTTTTCATCAGGAGTTTCGGAACTGCGCAGAAGTATTTCATGACAGTTCTTCAACAGACCACATGCTAAAGTGTCCGAAATGTATGAGCAGGAATGATAAAACACCAAGAATTCATATAGGTTACCTCTGAATCGTGTTTACATTTCCCCAAAATCAGACTGAATCCACTTCAAATCTGATTACCTTTTACTTTTCCATTCCCCTTACCCACAATATCTTATATCCATCCTTAATTTACTAAAACATAAAATTATTAGGTTTCCAAGGGACAGAGATTGACTATGTACACCTTCCGACTATAGCAAAATCATTATCATTATTGTTACTATCTAAATTATAAGCATAGTAGGAAAAGCAGGATGTTGTAATACCAAGGACTCCAATGGGAAAAATAGCCTAGTGAGGAAAGGAAATAAAGAAATAAACAAATAACATTGAGATGTAATGAACAATTAATATAAGCTATTATAAAAACAGTAACATTAAAACAACTTTCACACAAACTATAAAGAGAAACTCATGTTAGCCTGTTCCAAAGATAAAAACATTCGTTGCAACTATTATAGAAACGGGGTACTGCAAATATCAATGAAATCTATCAAATATAAATTCTAATAGTTTATTCTATGACCTGTTAAAATATTTCCCTCACATGTTGGACCCTCAAGATTAATCTCCAATAAAAGGAAATACACATTTCACACTCCCCTTGATATGAACGACTTTGCTGTTATGGTTTATGGTTTTAAAACGTTTCTTTAATTTGATGAAACATTTCGTCTCATTGATTTCAAGATTGTACTATGAAAAGTCGGCATTTCTCTAACTATCGCTCAAATACATTTGTAAAAATATTCCCATTTATTTTTTTTTTCCTTCGAAAATATCTAACCTGAATGTACTATAGATTTCTGCGTAACTGTTTAAAACCATTGAGGTTATTATTAAATTGTTCTGCTATCTAAACCTGTAACCAAATTTTTTCTTTTTTTTGGGGGGGGGGATACATAATCACAAAGAAATGGTAGGCATGCTTTTAAGAATATATAATTACGAATGATGATGTACTTTATTACATGGCCACACGTAAATTAAATCCTAGATTATGGTAACATATAGAGCACCAATTATTGTTTCCTCGGGCCCCTTGGATTTCAAATCTTCCATTCCTTACAATGGATAAGTTATAGCCAAGACCTTATATCAAAAGACATAAATAATGACAATAATAATATTGACCAAAGGGCTGATCCCAAAATAAAAGTTCAATATTCTAACGTTATGAGAGAGAGAGAGAGAGAGAGGAGAGAGAGAGAGAGAGAGAGAGAATATCATCGGCACAGAAAGTTGCAACCTTATCGAGAACTGGCCCAGAAGTAGCAAGTAACACCAACGCACCACCTGAAGATGCAATGTGGGAGGGAGGGAGGGAGGGAGGAGGGTGAGAGAGTTTAGGGAGGGGGAGGGAAGTTCCGTAAACTCCTGGACGGTCGCTGACCCATCCTACAACCTCTCCCCCTTCCTCCTCCCAACCCCCAAATCGATCTACCCTCTTGTCCACTCCCCTTCATGCACTTCCACCTAATTTTCTAATCCTTATTCTTCTCTTCCACTTATACACACAATATATATGTATATACATATATACATACATATATATACATATATATATATATATATATATATAATAAATATAATGCGTATGCGTGTGTATATATGCATGAGTCAAAATGTTTGGACAAATTATTTTTCTAAAATCATTATCTCTCTCTCTCTCTCTCTCTCTCTCTCTCTCTCTCTCTCTCAGACCATCAATAGTGTAGTGTTGTAAAAGTGACAATCCTCAAGCATTTTTTCTCTTTCTCATTCCCCCAGGATCTTCTGCAACTATTTTCACCTGAGAATCAGTCTCGCTGTGACAAGGTGTCAATTAAGGGACACTTCATTGCATCCGAAAGCTTGGACGAACATTGCTTGGTGGACTCGCAATCCAATCCAAGTGCGTCGCCTCCTCGGGTTGCTTTGTGTATAGTGCAAATTATGGTCTTCAAGCAACGGGGCCGGGGAGGCATATCTTTACTTCACTACGCAGGGGAATCCCTACTCATTACCAAAGTATATAGCTCCCATTCTATAGTCCTTGCTCATTACAGGACCTACACATTCAGTTTATCGTATACATTCGAAGGTATTTTACATATCACACTGCATAGTGGTTTTATAGTCATATCCATATTATCGAAACACTTAAGAGAATAAGAAAAGTCTTCGGTTTCTTCTTGAACGAAATATTTCTCAATTATGAATTCTCGAAATTGAATGGTTTTGTTACCAACAGATTGAATATTTACATAACAGCAATTTATGACATCTACAATATCCAATGGTCCGTAATTTCTGCCAATCGCTTCAATTCCAAATCATAAGCTTTGCAATGTGGGGACAGTTCCAGACATGTTATGGAGAAAGACTCAAAATAGATTGGCAAGCAACATAAGAGAAAAAGCAGCGGAAACGGAAGTAAAGAAGAAGGCTGCTAAGTGGATGCAGGTAGGGAAGAAAGGGACGTTACAAAGACTATCAAAGCGATGCCTACAGTGCACCACGAGGGTGCAATGACAGCAATAGACCCTACAGTGAACAGCACTATCTAGAACGAATATCATAATTAAAAGATCCAATTCATTGTCAATCTGTACAATAAGTTCTATTTCTAAATAAAATTCTTGCTACCCATTACCAATCACTATTGAGCGTGTTCCTCTTATCACGAGAGAGAGAGAGAGAGAGAGAGAGAGAGAGAGATTCTTTTACATATCCATAGAGATTTCTGTCTAATCAATATCTTCTTGATCTTTTTACCCAAGGTTCTCTTTCCATGTGACCTGTTCCTCCTTTTATCACATTATTTCTTTA
>NC_090738.1:44816245-44821245 GCF_036898095.1 Palaemon carinicauda
CTGAGTAGGTGTTCTCGGTACTGTAGCCCGGGGCTGAAGTCCGGATAGCGGTACACTCGCAACATCCACTTCCTTAGTCATCCGGACATTCCGAATGAAAAGAAACAAGGCCGTTGGAATCTTGGCCAAGATTTCAAAGGTTTAGAAATAAGCCAATGACTGACACTGACAGTTTTTGTACGAGAACCTCACTGCCTTAGAAGAAACTACTCTCCTGGGACAAATCTTGAACTAATTCTCTCTTCTCTCCTTTACTGGCTTTATTCGACTTACAATAAAGATAATGAATGATGAAACTTAAAAATAATAATAATACTGGGTTGTACAACTGTAAAAGCTCTTTCTTTATTCTTGATGAATTCATCTAGATTATAAACTGCTAATGGAATCTCAAACTAACTAATGAACTACCCAACTTTAAATAGCAACAGCAGTAAGACCTACCCTTTCCTGCCACAGAAACGAATAAAGGAAAATTGCCGAAAAGCCTTTTCCGCACCGACCAATCAGAGACGTTTGGATCCAATGCCCTTGAGCTAACCTACCCTACCTATGGAATGCCCGGCCGATGATGCCGGTGTCGTGGATCTAGGATGGATCCCGCTATGCCCACTCCATGCCAACACTCAACTTCCCCCTCACCTCCTCCCCCTCCTGAAACCCCCACCTTAGATTGGATAGCTAGGAACCCCCGTCCTCCACAACTGGCAAGCTCCTCTTACTAACGGACCAACTAAGTTCCACAAATGCCCAAGGAGCTTACCTTAGCTTGGGCCAGGCCAAACTATCTCCCTACCCCTTTGATGCCCATCAAAGCAGCATGTCAAACACTCAAAACTGCTTAGGAAAAATTTCAGAGAGAGAGAGAGAGAGAGAGAGAGAGAGAGAGAGAGAGAGAGAGAGAGAGAGAATTTTCAATCTAGCAAATTTTAATCACCGCCTTGATCTACTATAGGGAACCTTCCATCAGTCCTCATTGTGTGTATAAGATTAACCAATTTTATTTCCAATCATAGCTCACATTTTCTTGAATATTTCGTTCAGAATCAAAACAGTTTTTTAGCAGACCATGTACTTAATTTCTTCTTGAAATTCCCTTACTTCGGCATTTTCTAACTTCCAAAAGCAATATCTAGCAAAATAGAAATACACGAATAAAATGACAACGATGCAGGTAAACATAAAATTCACACCATTTCCTTCAAAGAAAGACTGCCGATGGGAGTGCTCATCATAAAGGTCCGAATCTTAACTTGGTTGTGGTAGTTCAGAGATCCACACCAGGCCCATTATTTTCTTGACTACTAAATACTAACGGGCCGTAATCAGACAAGGATCTGCACTGGCAAAAGGGCAGCTCAATCTAAAACTAATTACCCAACATGATCTCATTATCCCAGAGTCCTTTACCATTCCATTATTCCTCTTTTCTTCATCATCTTCAGTATATCTCTCTTTTGTTCTTTACCTTTTCTTTTTAACTTCAGCTTTTGGCTAAAGGATGGCCTAAGATTACTCGTTCCATTAAGCAATGCTTAAACATCAACCATCTTAAACTTTTGGGGTAAATGCTATGAGCGATCAACAGAATGCCAACAGGAAATGCAGAATTGGTCAATCTGGAGGAGAAACATTATGAGCAATGTCTCACTCACTACACACACACACACACACACACACACATGCCTGTAAGACACACATTCCGTTACTGCTAGAATGCCTTAGGATTTAATCGCTAGAAAGGAACAAGTATAGATTTTTAACAGATATTAATGCATTACATCACTTTCCTGTGGATATTTTATGAAATGTTAATCATGTCTCAGGAGATTAGCCCACTTTAGTTATTCACAGTCTGGGTGATGAGAATGAGGCTAGGAGCTCTTTCTTCCGCCAAAAAAATCAACCTTCTACGGGCGTTATCAGGTGTACAAGGATATGAGAGAGAGAGAGAATAATGACCTAAAAAACACACTAGGCAAAACTGGCGTTAAATGAACAGGAATGAAAGAAAAAATGGACATCTTGACAAGCCGCCAACTGAAACGAACTGGAATGTGCAAACCCCACAATAAGGAGTGGCTGGGGTTCACTAAACTTCTACGAGGGAGAAGGGGGCTTGGAGAGGGAGTGGGAAAAGGAGGAGGAGGAGAATAGGGAAGGGGTTTGAGGGGCGTGGATCGAAAACTGTGAGGAAAATGGGACCCGAGGTGAGCATTAATGATTTCTTACATCATTTCAGAATGTTTGTTTATTTTCGCACGTGTTCACTCGACCTTGTTTTAAAGTTTAATAAATCACAGTATATCTTCAACATTACCATTTGTTTATTATATGGAATCCCCCGGTCACAATAATAAAATATAAATGTTAAGAATTTATTACAAATGTACACGTACTTTTCTACAAACATACAACTCACTTATGTGTATACATATATATATATATATATATATATATATATATATATATATATATATATATATATATATATATATATATATATCACAACCTCAGAACTATAATAAAAAAAAAAAGATTCGGGCCGACCCGACAGTAAAGTAACGGCACAAACAGCTTCAGCCGCAGATGTACAAACAACTTGCAAATCAGGTAGTTCGGTTCATCCGGTGAGACCCTCCATCATGTAATCAAGAGAACACAAAAGATCACGAGGTTTTTATCGTCCCTGGTATTAATATTCATTAACTTTTTTCATTTTATCTAACTATATCCGTTGTTCTCTTATCAGTCAACACACTTTCACCTTTCTCATCTGGGCTTATTAATCATCCTAAGAAATTATTTAACTTGAGGGTGGATGGTGATAAATAATGCAAATAACAATATGGTAGGTGGTATACATTCATAAAAAAAAGAAGTGTCGTAAATTCTAGTAAGACTTCATACCATGACGCATCACATAATGAAATATTAGTCATCAATTGCTGGTCTTGTCCAGATGGTCAATCGATAAAACAAGGGGAAGTTGGTGCCTCGGCTAAAACCATTTGCTGTCAGTCGATACTAAATGGTGTCTATTGTAGATGCAAATGAAAGCCATCTTTAAGAATGCCAGTGGCGATAATTAAATCATTTGACTGTTCAAAATTGACGAGAAGGTAGTACTACTTACATTATATATCGGGTTTCGACCGTGACTTCGAATGTATAGGTCACTTGTTTTAATCTAAAGAATAGTCACCGGATGGAATACCAATTGTATAAACTAATAACTAATAACCTCTGCACGTAGAGGTAAAATATTAAGAACCATAATATTACAAATGACATGACTCCACGAAAGAGGAAAAACTATACGACAGAAACTTACCTTTTTCGGGTCTGCTGTCCGGATAACAGATCCTGAAGAGTCCTTTCGTCCTGGTCCGGTACAATCCATCACTCTTGAAGTCGTCCGGCGTGATGTCCCCACGGCTCAGCTGTGGCTGATTGGGAGTACAAAGAAAAATATTAATCTAGACGAATACAAAAAGGCAGAAAAAATAATAATGAATCTTAAATAACAAACTCAATACATGTTGACAGTAGCAATCCATAGGATAAGCCTTGAGGGACTGTACACCTTATTGTAGAAATGCAAACAGGATTGACCTGGCATTGACCTAGTCAATCTTATCACAGGTTAATGTAAAAGACAAAAAACAGCCATATAATTGCTAATGACCAAACAAATAATTAATAAACTACCAGACAGACAGGGGTGAATACACACCCTTCGAATATTTTTGGCGAAGGCAACCAGGTGCCTAAACAACAGATCTCGCCACGAAAAAGGCTTCACCAACCCCACTCTCCCGACCGATTCCAAGGTCACAAAGCAAACCGCTATAGACCCATTGTACCATAACATGCAGGTGTTCATCACCCAGATCAAACTCCTATGACTCTTCCCCGTAAAGTCGTTCTATTTTTGAAATACTGAACCAACTGACGCCCCAACCTTCAGAAATAACATAGCTGTATATAACAGAAGACAGCATAGAAAATTCGATAAAAAATAGCTCCAAGTCATTTTTTTTTTGTTATACGAGGTCACAAAAGAAAATAAGCATCATGGCAGGGGCGACATGGAAAACTGATCATACACGAATGGCTTCTTAGACCTTCTTTCTTCGTGATGAAGAAGCTGTCTATAAACATCCTTAAGTGTATATAAGATTCTGATTTCTCTCAATCGAACAACACCAATAATATTAGTAAACTATCACCAAATACTTCAATGCAAAATGGGAGATTTTAACCATAGAGAGAGAGAGAGAGAGAGAGAGAGAGAGAGAGAGAGAGAGAGAGAGAGAGAGAGAGAGAGAGGAGAAATATTAAATTTTTTTTTTTTTGTAATTCAAAGGCTGCTAAACCTCAATGTCAATTTATCGCGTGTATCAGCAGGTGAATTGATAAAACAGGAGGAAGGAGACCAACTTAATAAACACGTGACAACGGGTCACTTAACCAAAAAAACCCTTTCTGTGGTCTTGAAATCTTTAAAATTTTGACATGACCGAAACACAATTGATGTGCCAGAAAACAGGAAATTAACTCCACAAACATTGTTTTGCAATCAAGCGGTTGTAATGGGAGAAAAAAAAAAGAAAAAAAAAAAGCTTATTTGAAATGGGCTGCACATCCCTCTGGTCTTTAAAATAAATCAATAAAAACAAAGACACCTTACGCAAAATTGAAGAGATTAAAACGCAAATGGGAGTTTTTTTTTTAATCAAGCATAATATAGCCTATCCCAAGAGATACACAACAACCTTAAGCAATTCTATGGATACCAATATCTAAAATCTTTTAGAGACTACTTGACAGCAAAACTGAAATAAGCCAACAATCCTGTAATGATGACAAAAACAAAACTATGCCTAGATTTAATCGCCACTACAAGATTTTCATTTTTGCGGTTCTATTAAGCTATGACTACTAATAGTGTGTATATTAATAATCATGCAGAAAACAATAATAAAATTAAATCCCAT
>NC_090738.1:44823745-44828745 GCF_036898095.1 Palaemon carinicauda
GACCTCTGCCACGGGGTTATAGAGAGAGAGAGAGAGAGAGAGAGAGAGAGAGAGAGAGAGAGAGAGAGAGAGAATGTAACCAAGATCGTCCGTGAAAAGATAAGGGAGACATACCATCCTATGAATAATAATACCAAAACATCGTGACTGAGGAATGAGGCAAGACCTCCGGGCACAAAACAGCCAAGGTCTTTCCAGGGGTCTTTCCTTTCATTCACCGAGCAAAATATGCTATTCGAAGATGAGACCGAGGAAGAGCATAGTATTTGAAAAGAACAATGAACTATGGCATTCGAAGGAAAGGGAATCAATATTCATGCTAATAATGCCAAGATATGACATACTTTCAATATTGCAATCAGTGACCCAATAATAAAACTTATCTAGACAATGATATTAATTAATAATCTATCACTGGAATATCAGACGAAATTTACTACATACATCAGCTTAGCACATTACTCCTTAAAACATGGCGTCTCGTGAACGTTATCATTCATCAATTTGGCAACATTGGGAGAAAACTACACAAGAAAAAAAATGTCAACTTTAAGTGACCTTACAGCATATTTAAGTAAGCGATTGCTACATAAGTCTGAGATCCAAGTGGACTGCGCAATACCATACCAGGTACGTGTCACGCAATGAACATAAAACAAAACCACCGATTATCATTAACCTTCAAGTACTCCTCCAGACATAGACCGAAGAGCAAAGAAAATAATAACGTTCGTGAAACAAGAAGACACGTGGGCCTTGAAGACAAGATCCCCGTAGCTATGCATACCAAATAAATGAGTCACTCCGAAAAGACAAGGAAAACAAAATGGTCACTTATAATGAGCCTGTGGTTTACTGATACCCGAGCAGTCCCAGATTGAGAATCAGCAATTTCCAAGTGGCTGTAAACAAAGACACCACAGCAGGATATACGGGGGGGGGGGGGAACGAATTTAGTTTGTTAGCTAAGACAATGTGGAGAAAAATACTGTATAGGGTTGAATTTGTCACGATAGTAGGCAGTTCTCAAGAAATATGTTACGTACGAGAGAGAGAGAGAGAGAGAGAGAGAGAGAGAGAGAGAGAGAGAGAGAGAGAGAGAGAGAGAGCTAAAATTCCACCTTAAGCCTTGATGACTTCAATACCACCAAATGTCAGTACTTTGTGCCCAGTAAACGTGAAGACTCCACTACTATTTTCATAAGATAAATGGCGTAGCCCTAGGGTGTTTGCATGGTCCATCATATGAAATGATCAAATTTGATTGTTTACTTACATTCCAAATATTATATCCATATTAAGACTCAAATTAGAATATGCTTCTATGTCCCACGATCTGTTTCAAAGGATGACAGCAAAGCCTAATCAAATGGTGGAAACCCCAATATACACATTATTATGAAATTAACTGTCAAAAATAAGGGAAGCTATTATCATTGTCTTATACATTTTCAAGACATCACCAACAACACATGATTATGTTTTTAAAATGCGCAAGATACAAAACTTCAGGATTTAAATAGCGTCCTACACAAGCTTTATATATATATATATATATATATATACTATATATATATATATATATATATATATATATATATATATATACATATTTATATATATTTATATATATATTTCTTTCTGAATAGGCATAATTTAAAGTGGTGAAAAAATTTGCGTATTTGTATGATCCGCAAAGCTCAACTAATCAGGGCCAACCGTGTTTGGTTGGAGCAATCAGACATAAGTCTCCCACCATTAGCAATCAGCTAGCGTGGCGATGAAAACGGTCATGTTTGAGGCATTTGTCTTGCAAGGACTAGAAACGGATGCATTTGTCGAAGAAAAAAAAATTGAATAAAAAATGAACAGCCGGAAATTGCATTGGAAAAGAGAAAACTTCCAAAACTATTTACAAGTATTACAACAATTGAACAAAATCCTAATTAATACCCATAACATTTGAGGTAAACCTGATGTTCATAAGATTTGAAGTTTTTGTTGCAATTATTCAATTTATAAAGCTCTTGATTTGTTTAACAGCGTTAATAGGAATTAAAAATTTTGTTGCTAGTACCTTATGCACATGGAGAAGTCCTTAATATGTTTTTAGTTTTATTTGTCATTCTGTACTGTATGCTAAATTAAAACTGCTTTAAATTTGTATTCTTGTTTAATTGCAGTTTCGCTAGTTTGTGTGTATCTATGTACTAGTTACTATAACTTGTCCGCTCCGATTAAATGATAAGTCTGAATTTTGGTTTTCCAAGTGGAAAAACTTATCTTGAGTAATGACTATTAAACCAAGGTTTCATTTCACATGAATCAAGTTCAGTACCAGAAAATCCCTCAAAAGACTGAAAAAAAATAATCGGCAACAGCAAATTAGTATTAAAAAATCAAATTATAAAACATGATTCAAATCATATAAATATTTTTGTTCTTTTAGAAAAATTCATGATTATTTTCAACCTTGTTACACATATATATGTGCATATATTTATACACATGCAATTAATAGATAATATCTTCCTGCCAACTAAAAATTGAAGACTGCCTCTCGTCGGACAAACTTACGGTAGTAGAGAAGTTATTCGAAGCAAGCGTCAACACCAATTATTAATTGGAGAACTGTAAACGCTGTTTTCTTCTTATCTTGAAACAATTGGAGTTCAGCTTGTCAGGAGTGATACGGTCTTCGATTTGTAGACTTAATTGTAAACGCAAGTAATAGGTCCAAGTATCAAACAAATATATATATATATATATATATATATATATATATATATATAATATATATATATATGTGTGTGTGTGTGTGTGTAAATCGCCAAAAAGGTACCCAGATGCCTTCTAATATACTGTTAACAGACGGATGACGAAAAAAATGCAAGTTCATAAATCATTGAACCATGTTCGCATTCCCAACTGCTTTCCGAACGCACGCAACACCGAGTCACTCTTTGGCAAACTCAAACAACATACTCCGTTATTTCAGTGTTATCAAAACATATAGCCTCATGGAAACTCCTTCAATAATATTTGGCTACACTATCAAAGTTATGAGGATTACGACCGCATCTATTTTGTTTCACATTTTGTGTTGGTTGACTAGATGTACTGTAGAGATGTACTGTACATAAATAATCGTCATTTAAAAATAGTGCTTAAATCGTTGGCAATTTAAACAGTCAAAAAGATTGTCATTTAAATAACAGTCAAAATGACTGTAATTTAAAGTCAAATTGATGGCCATTTAAATCGCAGACAATATGATTGCCATTTAAATAAGTCAAAATGATTGTTATTTGAATAACAGTCAATATGATTGTCATTTACATAAGTCAAAATGATTGTCATTTAAATAGTCAAAATGATGGCCATTTAAATCGCAGTTAAGATTCACATCTTTGTCATAAAAAAAACACAAGTAATATCTCGCACTACTGTAAGAATCAAGTAAAAAAAATATTTATATTCTTCCACCAAACACAACCCAGATGTCAACCATCCATTTTGCCACACCAAAGCCTAATAGAAACTAAGAAGTACCTCACAACACTTTCTTTGCCCCCAGCCATACAAACAACGCTGTAACCACAACCCAGTTCCACCCTCTCCCAACCAACCCCTATAAAAAAGAAAAAAAAAAAAAAAGTGATTTTTAATAAACGGAAGGTGGGGGGAGGGGGACTCGCTAAATACTACCTCCCCCACATAATGTAAAATAATGAAGCCTTAAATGACAATGATTCCCACCATTTGAGAGCAATACATATGCAATTTCCTCTGTCTTTATCCAACCTTTTACTTAGTCTAGGTTATGTAATAAAAAATACAAATAATGCTCAGATGGCATTAATTACAGATTGAGACACTGGCAATTACACAAGTAGTTCCTTGCGTCATCCTTTATCATTAGATTTGAAATTACTTTTTTTTTCTCCTCTCCCAAGATGGAAAGGGCTCCGTCTCATTATGTCCATCGGTTAGAACAATCTCTCTCTATCTGGCACCCTTCCCGCGAACTGACTCTTATTAAAGGCAAAGCGCTTCGTTCTCTTGGGCCTCAAGCTCAATCACCTAACGAAAATAGCAAAAGAAATCTTATCATTACTTGGCAAGGTACAACATTAATTAGTAAGACCCAATAGCGAAAACGGCACGGTATGGAAAGGAAGAGGAAGAATAATGAATAAAATGCACAGGCCTTTGAGAAATAAACAAAATAATATAAAACATTTCAAGATTAGCAACGGCGTTAAAATGGACCAGTCATATATGCATAATGAAATGAGACATATAAACCTGTTCAAAAGAAAAGCATTTGCAACAAGTACGCCAGATATTGATAGACCTGCTGATAAAACAAATAGGCTGCAACAAGGCCAACTATTTGTAATATATATATCGTAAACCCCTGAAAAATAAACAAATATAAAACCGATAAATGTACTTGACTCAATTATGATATAACTATCCTAATCAAAATTCATTTCGATAGGAAAAGATAAGCATATAATGAAATGTTATTATGCTAAAGTCACAGGGATACCGTTACGCTGAAGGTTGTATCAGAAATTGCCATGTGATAGTTTTCAAATCACGTACAGGAAGGAGTCAAGGGCCATGTAATGTAGATACAGGACTAACCGTTAAGCGTGGAGTGATAAAATTCTCATTGATACAACAACCCAGGGCCTTACACCAACAAAATGAAAATGTAATAATACTAGATTTGCATCCAGAGAGAGAGAGAGAGAGAGAGAGAGAGAGAGAGAGAGAGAGAGAGAGAGAGAGAGAGAGAGAGAGAGAGAGAGAGAGAGAGAGAGAGAGAGAGAATATACAATCGATTCGTAGACTATAAAAATGTTCATATCATACGATTCCTACTATGCAAAATAGTACTGGGCGCGGATTAGAAAGTGAACACACCCAAGACTTTCATACATTACATAGACAAGGAAATGTGAGAAACAATGGAACCATATGAGTGCGTT
>NC_090738.1:44833745-44931720 GCF_036898095.1 Palaemon carinicauda
TAACACTGACGTTACGCAGTCAACAGCAATATAAGTTACTCTACTACATAATAGTTATCGCCAAGAACTAGAGCCAGGGCAAAAATTTCATGAAACCATGTAATAAATTTGGAAAAAAAAATTATAACTAAAAGCAATTATTGTCCCACTCCTCATGTCCACCTACACACTGGATGATTAAATTACAACTTGCCTACAATACCTGTTTTAAGGATGGCTATGAAAATTAACAACTTGTTGTTTAAACAAGTGGCGTACCGATTAAACATTTGTTCATTCTACTGCAGTTTGCTAACAGTCACGATATTAATAATTACTATTATAACAATAACAAGGGATAAATCTATATGCACCAAGTCCCTAGGAAGAGACACTGACGACCTCTCGAACTTGTGAACTCACCTTCATTTCATCACGGTCTACTTTGATGTACTGCCAATTATCTGTCCCGAACGCTATAGCCAACAGGGCTACGGACACCACTGCACATATCGTGGCTAATGATAGCGTTATAGCCGAACAAGGCATGGTGGGAAATTAATCACTACGAGAAGTTAGTGAAAGAACCAACGCACATAAGAGTTCCACTCAACACAAACTCTCACAGGGAACTGAATTCAATGATGTTTCTCGACTCTCGACTCGCACCTGTCCGCTAGAGGGCCAAGAGCTATGAAGGGATTCTTGGTAAACAACGTTTGGGGTTTTCGACTCTTGTTGTAGCTTCTTATTTAGCAGTTGCAACAGATTTAATGCTATTTTGTAATAAAATTTGTTGAGTATCAACTCATTTGCCAATAATGATAAATAGATGAACTTCCTTTGGTTTAGATTCGGAGAATGATGATACCCGTTAAGTTACTGCAACCTTCAGCGCTCTACAGAGTTTTCGCCCAGCGGCCTAGGGCATTTAAGACAAACTATATTATAAA
This sequence comes from Palaemon carinicauda, assembly GCF_036898095.1. Classification (NCBI taxonomy): domain Eukaryota; kingdom Metazoa; phylum Arthropoda; class Malacostraca; order Decapoda; family Palaemonidae; genus Palaemon; species Palaemon carinicauda. The sequence continues at coordinate 44,834,678 of NC_090738.1, forward strand.
GGTTGTTTTCTTGGTCCTGTCACACATTACAGGATATAAAAATTTAATTGTCGTATACATTTTAGTTGATTAGAGTACCACAAAACGTATTGCCGGTTAATTTAATTTTCAAACCCACATTATCGAAACAAAAAACAAGAATCTTCAGTTTCCTAAAATCCTTAATATATTCAGTCCTTTGGGATGTCTATTGGAAGCTTGTTATATAGTCTCGGAGACTCATATTTGAAAGCCTTAGAATCTACAGTTGAGGCACATATTGGTTCCAGTAACTTGAGACCATCTGTAACTTTTCTTGCGTCAAGATTTGTTGGCTTCACGATGTGTAGCAATTCTCTTGGAAATTTTTGAAGTCGGTTCTGATACTTTAAAAACTCTATTTTAGCTTTCATAGGCATCCAATTTAATTATATCGATGAAATTACAGTAGCCAATCCTGGTATAATAACACAGATAATCAAAAGTTCACAGAATTCTCCTGATACGACTGTACAGAAACAATATTTTAATGCGAGGTCAAGCAATTCTTGCTACATTATCTATTTGAGCACTGTCAGACACATTATAGTCAAATGTTAGCCTACACCTACATCACAAACTCTTGGTAGATATCGGTACCATGCATAAAAGTTGCTCGTGAATGGAAGAGGCAAGGGGCAGTGACAATGCCCTAGACTCCTAGAGACTGATAAGCTAGGACCAGGAAGAGCCAGGCAATGGTTGCTGATGACTCAGCAGGTAAACCTGTAGACACCACCAAAACCCCCATCCTTAATGTACAAGGATGCTCATGTTGCAGGCACTACTAGAAACTATTGAGCTTAAGCGAGTCTTGAACTCCAGTCCAGCTGATCGTTAAACAGGCTAACGAAACCCTATGTTGTCAATTATATTTATTTGGATGCCACCCAAGTTTCTTGAATTGATTTTCTTTCCTACCATTTACACTCAGTTTAATTTTCATTTAGTTTTAGTAATTGCCATGTATTCCCTAACACTAGTGAGATGGTTGAATTGAATATGAAATTTAAGCCTTATTAAGCTAAGTACTAGGGCATCAAAGGTCGTTCAGCAACTGTTTAATACAAAGAATCAGCCATACCCGTACTTTCACATTTGGTATCATTTAACTTATAAAACCAATCACACAACTTTCATACAATAATATCTATATGCAAAATAAGAAGGGATTAAAAGGATTAAAAAATAAATGAATAAAACTAATTAAAGTTCACGATATAAGCCAATTATTATTATTGTTATTATTATTATTATTATTATTATTATTATTATTATTATTATTATTATTATTACTTGCTAAGCTACAACCCTAGTTGGAAAAGTAGGATGTCATAAGCCTAGGGGTTTAGGCCTATTGCATAAATTTTTTCAAGTTCAGGGTATTGCAATTTTCCCCCAGTGTATCTCTTAAAGGTTTGTCCTGGAGAAAACGTGTCCTCCTCTGAATATTAAAAACAGGACAATTGACTAGAATATGTTTGATATCTATTGTCACTTGACAGGTATTACAAAGAGGGGCTTGTCTCCCTTCACCACTCTTCATGAAATAATTGTGGGTTGCGTGTGTAAAGCCAATACGCAGTCTAGTTAAAATGATATCATCCTTTCTACTTGTAGAATTACAAGATGACCATTTATCCACTTAAGGGTGGATTTGTTTCAATTTTGTATTGGTGGTCAGTTCAGACCATCGAGCCTGTCACTTATTCTTACAGTAAAAATGTATCTTGCTTTTAAGGTCTTTGTAAGGAATACTTATGGGGGATATATTAAGTAGCCCTGAAGCTTCCTCAGCTGCCTCATCTACTCGTTCATTTCCATCCAACCATAGGTAAACAGGAACTCAACAGAAGTAAACACTGACATTCTTCCTAGACTGCAGAAGTACTGACCAGTCCTGCACCTTTTGTACTGGATGATGACCTGACATAATTTGTTTAATGGCGAGCAAAATGCTATTGGAATCCGTAAAAATTGTATAAAAACTATTTTGATTACCATTTACAAAAATATATCGTACTGCGAGAATTATTGCATACAGCTCAGCAATAAATACTGAACAAGAGGCAGGAAGTTTCTTTCTAATCTAATAACAATATCCCCCACCACAACTGCACTTCCAACTCCCTTCTTCGCGGTCATTTATGGAGAAGTATAATTGTGTATCATCTGCAAATAGATAAAATTTCACTTCATGTATCTGTAGTACTTTTGATAGACCTATGATATAGATACACAATAATATTGGGCTTAGTAGGCAACACTTCCCTGGGTTACCACTTACCCCTCTACTTATGGTTCACATGATGAGTGAGAGTATCCAATTCGTACAGAGTAGTTTCTCTCACCAAAGTAAAATTTTAGATACTAACAATTGCTTCATCTTTAATACAAATGAACCTTGAATAATTAAGTAGCGGTTCTTGCACAACTGAGTTAAAAGCAGCTCGAAGATCGAGTTATGCTACACTTTGTCCTCGTCCATCATTTCCCGCAGATCATTTACAACAGAGCATAGCCTATAGTTGTCTCCGTAGAATATAATTGTCTGTATGATGACTGGTTGTCTGGCAATGCTTCAGTGCTTTCTAAATGGATGACGATTTGTTCAAGAATTATATATTCTTACACTTTTATTAGGATGGATAAATTCGAAATAGGTCTGTGTGACTTCATCTGATATCTAGTACAGTTCGTTACCTAGGTGTAGCCTATCAGTTTTCCTGGGCCTATATCACAGGGGCTCCTATGCAATACAGGACATACAGGATATGTTTGTCACAAGAGTCTTAGGTATTTAGAATACCACACAGCGTATTCGTGTTAAGTGTCAAATCCATATAATAGAAACACTTAGAAAACAAGTGTGTCTTGAATTGCCTTCAGTTTCTTCTTGACAGCCTCAATATCTTCAGTCTTTCAGGATGTCCAAAGGGAGCTTGTTTTATACTCTTAGGGGCCGCATATTTGAAGGCTCTATATCATACAGAAGGCCTATAGGGCATACCTTGGTTCCAATAATTTGAAACCATCCCTTGATGGTGGTCAGGAAGGAAGTTAGCATGATTGACATTGATTTTAGCGCTGCCTTTGACCATGTTAATCGTGAGGCCTTTGTTTTCAACTTAAACAATTGGGAGTAGATGGGTCTTTGCTTAGCATCATTAATGAATTTTTAAATAATATATTGCAAAGAGTTGTTGATGAACACCATAACGAGTATAGGAATGTCATATCTACTGTTCCTCAGGATAGTGGTCTTGGACCATTACTTTTCATACTATTTATGCACATATGTGGTTTGGCATTAAAAATTGTTGCATATACAGATGATGATACTTGCTTTACGTCAATTCCATCTTCTTTAGGGTTGTTGAATCCCATAATAGAGATCTAGCTAAAATTAGTGCATGGTGCAAATTATAGGACATGAAATTGAACCCTAACAAAACTCAAAGTATGATTGTAAGCAGCTCGAGGACAAAGGCTCGTTAACATCCGGTTCTTAACATTGATAATGTTTCTTTAACTCTATATCTCTTTAAAGATTTCACGTGTGATTCTTTATTGCAAATTTACTTTTGAGAAACACATTCAGTCTGTTCATTCTTCAATTGAAAAAAAAAATGGATTTTTAAGAAAGCCTTTTAAGATTTTCTGTGATCAGTTGATCCTGAAGAAGTGTTTTATTTCTTTCATTCTGTCCCGTTTCGAGAACTGTTCTCATGCCTGGTCTTCAATTGCCGACTCTCATTTTAATTTGTTGGTCAAGAACTTAATGTCTATTAAATTTCTTCTTCCTGATCTAGATATTAATCTTTGGTGCCGTCGTTCAGTTAGTTCTTTATGCATATTGCAAAGAATTTTTCGTAATTTCAGGCCATTCGATTTCCAAATTTTAGTTAATCTGGCCATTATCTGATTAAAAAAAAAAAAAAAAAAAACTTTCATTAAACTCCAATTCTAAAGAACTTGTATTAGAGATCATAGTTCCTGAATATCTAAACGACTCTACCTAATTAATTCTTTCTCCTTCAAATTATATTTCATCTTCCATTGTATATCACGTTCTCACCCTCTCTTTCTTCTATTTATCTTGAGCACAATCCCCTGTGATATTTCATGCATTCTGGTGAGCAAGTATTGAATCCTGTAGTGTTCTGCTAATGACAGCATCATCAGCATACCCTAGGTCAGCTAATTTCCTATTACCAATCCTTCTCCACCATCCCAAATGTTCTGAGCATTGCAAAATCCATGAGGAGGATAAACAGCATAGGTGACAACATATTACCTTGGAGTACTCCGCTGTTCACTGGGAACTTATTTGATAGGACTCCACTAACATTAACTTTACACTTTCTATGCTCATGAACAGATTTGATCAAATTTACATATTTACGTGGAATTCTAGAATAAGGAAGGACTCTCCACAAATTTGGACGGTGTACATCATGAAAGGCTTTTCATAGTCCATGAATGTCATTAAAAGTAGATTTCTATATTCTACACACTGCTGTACAAAATGTCTTAAAATGAAAATGTGATAAGTACAACTTTTACCTTTTATAAATCCTGCTTGTTCATCTCTCAGGTTTTCATCAATCTTTCTCGCTAGTCTCTAGAATGAGCATACTATACATTTTCATGACAACTGGCCTTAGTGTGATGCCTCTGTAATTATTGCAATCAGTCAGGTCTCCTTTTCTAGTCCTTTTCACCAAACCCACCAGCTCCCATTAATCAGGTTTTATCTCTTCACTCGACATTCTACAAAATAATCCTGTAAGTATTCTGGGAGTCACTTCATTTCCGGCCAAAATATTCTCAGCAGTTATTCTATCGTATCCAGTGGCTTTCCATCCTTTAGATGTTTTTTAAATGATAGCTTCGACTTCAAACACACTTTATTCATTAATGGGCACATCAAAATCTACCTCAGCTTCAGGTATAGCAATCAAATTATTCCCATCATATCTCCTATTCATTAAAGTGTTCCATCCAACCTTGCCTTTCTTCATCTTCTGTTGCTATAACAGAGCCATTTCTCTTTTAGATGGGTGTGTGCTTTTTCTTCTTTGCCCCATAGAGATTTCATTATTATATCTACGAGCGATTCTTACACCATAAACACACCCTGAATTCATTGCCATTTTATGTTAATAGACATTTTGTGTCAATTAATCAATAATTTCGTTCCTTGTTTTCTTTCCTCGCTTGATTACTTTTCCCTGCTGGAGCTCTTGGGCTTAAAGCATCTTGCTTTTCCAGCTAGGGTTGTAACTTCGTTAGCGATACTACTACTACTACTACTACTACTACTACTACTACTACTACTACTACTACTACTACTACTACAACATCAATAATAATAATAATAATAATAATAATAATAATAATAATAATAATAATAATAATAACAACAACAACAACAATAATAACAATAATTATATTTTGGGTGTCCGGTCTGATAACTTGAATTATTACACATATCCAGAACTATTCTAGAGTTAATAGGCAGCCAGTGTAATAGCAGTAATCATTTCTCTGGGTGGGATAACTTTTATCACTTTTGCTCATCAGTTTATCATTCTTTGGGACATCTTAGGTTGCACTTTTGGGTAGATACTAGTACTGTAGATGGAGTTACAGTTGCCAATCCTGTAATAACACAGTTAGCCAAAAGTCTCTTTATAAGATATTCACTCAAACAATTCTTAGCAAAGGCAATGTTTCTGAGGTAATATCCAGCATTTCTTACTACATCATTAACTAATTGATATGATTCTTATAGATTACTAAAGGCAGCAGGATCACTTGACGGATAACATCCAGGAGTACGCTGCAAACGTAGTCTTGTATATTTTCTGTTTACAGAATTAGAAAATTAATAAAAGAATTCTCAACTAGTTTGGCATAAGCCAGCTGAGGAATCAGGCACCATTCATTCACTCGACTACAAACCTACCAGCCAGCTAAGAACTCTTGCACCAACCATCCACTCGTCTGCTCAACACTAAGCCAACCAAGTAATCATACACGCTTCATTCGCTCACTTTCTCGCCACACACTCACCGGTGTAATCAAACACTATTCATCCACTTGGTTAGTAACCTACCAAGCATATTAAGAATCTTGCACCATTCCCCCACTTGCTACTTTCCAACTAGCCAGCTTAGGAATCATGCATCATTGATCTACTCCCTTTCTAACCACACAGCCAATAGAGGAATCATACACAATCAATCCATTTGCTTACTAACCAACCAGCCAGCCCAAGAATCATGCACAATTAATCCACTTGCTTAGTAACCAACCAAGCAGATGAGTCATCTTGATCCATTCCTTTACTTGCCTACTAACCAGCCAATCAGCTTAAGAATAATGCACCATTCCTTCACTTACCTGCACATCACCTAGCCAACTGAAGAATCATGCATCATTGATCCACTCCCTTTCTAACCACCCAGGTAACTGAATAATCATACATTTACTTACTAACCAACCAGCCAGCTCAGGAATCATGCACAATTAATCCATTTGCTTAGTAACCAACCAAGCAGATGAGGCATCTTGATCCATTCCTTCACTTGCCTACTAACCAGCCAATCAGCTTAGGAATAATGCACCATTCCTTCACTTACCTGCACATCACCTAGCCAACTGAAGAATTATGCATCATTGATCCACTCCCCTTCTAGATACCCAGCCAACGTAGGAATCATGCACAATTTCTCCATTTGCCAACTAACCAACCAGCCAGCTCAGGAATCATGCACAATTAATCCACTTGCTTAGTAACCAACCAAGCAGATGAGGCATCTTGATCCATTCCTTCACTTGCCTACTAACCAGCCAATCAGCTTAGGAATAATGCCCCATTCCTTCACTTACCTGCACATCACCTAGCCAACTGAAGAATCATGCATCATTGATCCACTCCCCTTCTAGATACCCAGCCAACGTAGGAATCATGCACAATTTCTCCATTTGCTAACTAACCAACCAGCCAGCTCAGGAATCATGCACAATTAATCCACTTGCTTAGTAACCAACCAAGCAGATGAGGCATCTTGATCCATTCCTTCACTTGCCTACTAACCAGCCAATCAGCTTAGGAATAATGCACCATTCCTTCACTTGCCTGCACATCACCTAGCCAACTGAAGAATCATGCATTACTGATCCACTCCCCTTCTAACCACCCATCCAACCCAGGAATCATACACAATTCCTCCATTTACTTACTAATAAACCAGCCAACTTAGGAATCCATGAACCACTGACCTACTCCTTCCTCTAAGCACCCAGGTAACTGAATAATCATACACAGTTCCTCCATTCACTTACTAACCAAAAAGCCAGCTCAGTAATCATACATAATTAATCTATTTGCTCGGTAACTAACCAAGCAGATGAGGCATCTTGATCCATCCCTTCACTTGCCTACTAACCAGTCAATCAGCTTAGGAATAATGCACCATTCCTTCACTTACCTGCACATCACCTATTGTCTGCACATCACCTAGCCAACTGAAGAATCATGCTTCATTGATCCACTCCCCTTCTAGCCGACCAGCTGACTGAGGAATCATACACAATTCCTCCATTTACTTACTAATAAACCAGCCAGCTTAAGAACCACACAATATTGCCCTACTCTTCCCTGTAACCACCCAGCTAACTGAAGAATCATACGTAATTCCTCTATTTGCTTACTAACCAACCAGCCAGCTTATGAATCATGCACCATTGATCCACTCCTTTTCTAACCACCCATCCAACAATTCTTCCATGTGCTTACTAACCAGGCAGCCAACTCAGGAACCACACACCATTTATTCACTTGCTTAGTTACCAACCAGGCAGATGAGGAATCATGCACCATTCCTTCACTTGTCTGCACATCATTCAGACAGCTGTGGAACCATGCATCATTGATCCATCCCATTTCTAACCAGCCTGCCAATAAGGAATCCATAATTCCTCCCCTTGATTAATTACCAGCCGGCCTGCTCAGTAATTGTACACCATTCATTCACTTACCTACTATCTAACTAGTCAGCTAAGTAATCATGCCCCATTCGTCCACTCCCTTTCTCACCACCTAGCTAGCCGAGGAATCATACTCCCTTCCTCCACTCACCTACCAACCAACCAGCCAGTCCAGAAACCATGAACAATTCCTTCACTTGGCTACTAAACAGCCAGCCAGCTGAGGAATCTTGCACCATTCCTGCACTTGTCTGCTAACTAACTAGCTAGCTTAGGAATTATGCACCATTGATCCACTTCCTTTCTAAACATCCAGTCAACTGAAGAATCATACACAGAGTTATTGAGTCCTTTGACTGGCCAGAAAGTACTATATTTGATCCCTCTCTCTGGTTACGGCTTATTTCATCTTTGCCTACATATACACAGAATATTCTGGCCTATTCTTTCCTCATACACTTGACAACACTGAAATTTTTAAACAATTCTTCTTCTCTCAAGAGGTTAACTACTGCAATTGTTCAGTGGCTACTTTCTTCTTTGTAAGGGTAGAAGAGATTCTTTAGCTATGGTAAGCAGCTCTTCTAGAAGGACACCCCACATTTAAACCTTTGCTCTCTAATCTTGGGTAGTGCTATAGCCTCTGTACCATGGCCTTCCACTGTCTTGGGTTAGATTTCTCTTGCTTGAGGGTACACTTGGGCACACTATTCTATCTTGTTTCGATTCCTCTTGTTATTTTCAAGTTTTTATAGTCTAAATATGAAATATTTATTTTTAATGTTGTTATTGTTCTTAAACCTCTTGTAATTTTTCCTTATTTCATTTCCTCACTGGGCTATTTTCCCTGTTGGAGCCCTTGAGCTTATAGCATCCTGCTTTTCCAACTAGGGTTGTAGCTTAGCAAGTAATAATAATAATAATAATAATAATAATAATAATAATAATGATAATAATAATAATAATGCCTCTACTTATTAACCACCAAGACAGCTCAGGAATCGTGGATCATTCATGCACTTACCTACTAAACAACTAACTGAGTAATAAATCTCAATTTATCCACTTTTCTCCTCACCATCCAGTCACTTGAGGAATCCTGTACCATTAATCTACTTGTTTAATAACCAACCAGTTCCATAGATCCACTCTCCTTCTAACCACCTAAGGAATCATGCACAATGACTTCACTTAGGCAACTTACTAACCACCCATCCAGCTAAAAAAGAATGCACCATTCTTCTACTTACCTATGAACTAACCAGCACAGCTGAGGAATCATGCATCATTCATCCACATGCCTATAACCAGACAGCAGGATGAAAAATCATGCTCCTTTCTTTCACTCATCTGCTCACCACTCAGTCAGCTGTTGAATCATGCACCATTCATCCACTGCCCTCCTCAATATCAAGCCAACTGAAAAATAATGCACCATTTTCCACTGGCCCTTGTACCAACCGGCCAGCTAATTAATCATGCACCATTCATCCTCTTGTCTACTAACCAACCAGTCAGCTGAGAAATCATGCACTATCCATCCTCCTGCCTGCTCACCACCAAGCCAGATGAGTAATCCTGTACCATTGAGCCACTACCCTTCTCACCAAACAGCCAGCTGAGACATCATACACAATTCATCCAATTCCCTTCTCACCAACCGGCCATCTCAGGAGTCAAGCACCATTAATCCACTTGATTAGTAACCAATCAGGCAAATGAGGAATCTTGAACCCTTCCTCCCCTTCCTTGCCTTCAAACCACCTAGTCAGCTGAGAAATCATACCCCATTCATTCACTAGTCTGTACACCACTCAGCCAGCCAAGTATTCATGCACCATTCATCCACTTGGCTGCTCACCACCAAGCCAGCCGAGTGTTCATAAACCACACATCCGCTAACTTGCTTATCACTAAGCCATCCAAGGAACTATGCATCATTCATCCACTATACCCAATGCAGTGAAAAATGTTCGAGAGGGAAAGGTTTGAAACAGAATCCCCCACTGTTGCCACATCTACACAAACTGGCTCGCTCTCCTACCCCCTCCCCCTTACTTTTTCTCTCTTATTCTATTTCTCTGATTTATCACCAATTCTCTGTTTATCCCTTGTAACAATTGTTTGTTCACATATTCATATTACAGTTTTTATTACCATCATTATCCTACTTCCTTTTTAATTCTTATTATGTTTTTTATTCATGGTGTCACCCCTCCCCCCACACTCCCTCCCCATCATGCACCTCCCTCACCCTTCACCATCTCCAAGCAACCAACCAGGTACTGTAGTTAACTTTTCCTTTTATCATAGCCTCCTAGCTAGTACAGTGGTAACATGTATGTCTGGCATTCGCTTGGCAGCAGATCAATCCAAGCCCGGGACCGTGAGTTTTTGCTGTTTACTGGGGAGGCCACTGCTGTGGTTGGGCTTGCTCGGCTGACGTTCTGGTGAGCACCTATACTGATGAAACTGGAACTGAAACCAAACACCTTTACCTTTACACTGTTTCTTTTTATTTTCATATATAGTCCCTTGATATCAGCATAGGCTTTTGTTTCCTTCACCACTCATTCTTTTAAACTGCTGATGTTCACTGTCTGTGAGCCTCCCTGGCCAGTGAACACCAACCGCATCAACTTCGCCATTGCAGACCATTTCACTACAACGACTTGGTGGGAAACTTTCCCTTTCCTTAATTCATTATGAGTGTGCGCTGCTGCAGTGTGTTTAGCAGTAACTGGCACATGCGCTTAGGAGAGTCTCCCCACTCGTATGGCATATTTAGATTAAGAGGAAACCTTTATACAGAAGAGATGCCTTGAATTTTACACCATGTTGGTGTGAAAAATAACTTGGAACAATTTTGGAAATACACCAATTCATATAGCAACAGAGAGAAAAAATAGTCACAAAGGGCAAGGAGTTAGAGCGGGGTTGGAGAGCGAAAGCAAGCCAGTGATCAGTGGAGATGTAGCACCAGTTGGGGACCCCGTTTAAAAAAGAAAAAAAAAAAAGTACCTTCCCCTCAGTGGCATTGCGAGGGATGTTAGGGACAAAGTTGATTATGGCGCCCCCAAAGCCAGTGGGGAGGGCTCTTTTCATTTGAGTATAGTATATTAATATCAGCAGGAAAATGTATGTCTTCATTATTTCAGATATATTTGGTTGAAAACAAATCATTTTAATTTGCATGATTAAAATATCCTTGAATGAAAGAACACAAAACAAATTAGCAAATTGAAATAATTTACTTTATAAATAACAGATATAATTAATATTCATCAGTCATCATAAATAGATTTAAAAATGTTATTTTTATAATAAAATAAATTTTTGAATATACTTACCCGGTGATTATATAAGCTGCAACTCTGTTGCTCGACAGAAAACTCTACGTTAAAAATCCGCCAGCGATCGCAATGCAGGTAGGGGGTGTACTTCAACAGCGCCATCTGTCGTGCAGGTACTCAGTACTCAATGTAAACACAGAACTCAATTTTCTCCTCGGTCCACTGGGTCTCTATTGGGGAGGAAGGGAGGGTCCTTTAATATATAATCACCGGGTAAGTATATTCAAAAATTTATTTTATTATAAAAATAACATTTTTCAATATTAAATTTAGCCGGTGATTATATAAGCTGATTCACACCCAGGGGGGTGGGTAGAGACCAGCAATAATTGTTTACATTATTATGAGCTAAGGAGTTTTTATTTCATTTTAGCAGTTATTCAAAATAACAAACATAAAATAAATAAGTACCTGGTAAGGAAGTCGACTTGAACAATTACTCTGCCTTTTTAAGTACGTCTTCTTTACGGAGCCTCGCGATCCTTTTAGGATGCTGAGCGACCCCTAGGATCTGAAGTATCAAGGGTTGCAACCCATACAACAGGACCTCATCAAAACCTCTAATCTAGGCGCTTCTCAAGAAATGACTTTGACCACCCGCCAAATCAAGTAGGATGCGAAAGGCTTCTTAGCCTTCCGGACAACCCAAAAACAAAAATAAAACATTTCAAGAGAAAGATTAAAAAGGTTATGGAATTAGGGAATTGTAGTGGTTGAGCCCTCACCCACTACTACACTCGTTGCTACGAATGGTCCCAGAGAGTAGCAGTTCTCGTAAAGAGACTGGACATTCTTAAGATAAAAAGACGCGAACACTGACTTGCTTTTTCAATAGGTTGCGTCGATTATACTTTGCAGAGATCTATTTTGTTTAAAGGCCACGGAAGTTGCGACAGCTCTAACTTCGTGTGTCCTTACCTTCAGCAAAGCTTGGTCTTCCTCATTCAGATGGGAATGAGCTTCTCGTATTAACAGTCTGATAAAATAGGATAAAGCATTCTTTGACTAGGCAAAGATGGTTTCTTAACTGAACACCATAAAGCTTCAGACGGGCCTCGTAAAGGTTTAGTTCGTTTTAAATAGAACTTAAGAGCTCTTACAGGGCATAAGACTCTTTCTAGTTCATTTCCAACTATACGATAAGTTTGGAATATCGAACGATATTGGCCAAGGCCGAGAAGGCAGCTCGTTTTTGGCTAGAAAACCAAGTTGTAGAACATGTAGCCGTTTCGGATGAGAATCCGATGTTCTTGCTGAAGGCATGAATCTCACTGACTCTTTTAGCTGTGGCTAAGCATACCAGGAAAAGAGTCTTTAAGGCGAGATCTTTCAGGGAGGCTGATTGTAGCGGTTCGAACCTGTCTGACATAAGGAATCTTAGTACCATGTCTAAATTCCAACCAGGTGTAACCAAACGACGCTCCTTCGTGGTCTCAAAAGACTTAAGGAGGTCCTGTAGATCTTTATTGTTGGAAAGATCTAAGCCTCTGTGACGGAAGACTGATGCCAACATGCTTCTGTAACCCTTGATAGAGGGAGCTGAAAGAGATCGTTCTTTCCTCAGATATAAGAGGAAGTCAGCTATTTGAGTTACAGAGGTACTGGTCGAGGATACGGATACTGACTTGCACCAGTTTCGGAAGATTTCCCACTTCGATTGGTAGACTCTAAGGGTGGATGTTCTCCTTGCTCTAGCAATCGCTCTGGCTGCCTCCTCCGAAAAGCCTCTAGCTCTCGAGAGTCTTTCGATAGTCTGAAGGCAGTCAGACGAAGAGCGTGGAGGCCTTGGTGTACCTTCTTTACGCGTGGCTGACGTAGAAGGTCCACCCTTAGGGGAAGTGTTCTGGGAACGTCTACTAGCCATCGAAGTACCTCGGTGAACCATTCTCTCGCGGGCCAGAGGGAAGCAACTAGCGTCAACCTTGTCCCTTCGTGAGAGGCGAACTTCTGCAGTACCTTGTTGACAATCTTGAACGGAGGGAATGCATATAGATCTAGATGTGACCAATCTAGGAGAAAGGCCTCTATATGAACTGCTGCTGGGTCCGGGATTGGTGAGCAAAATATTGGGAGCCTCTTGGTCATCGAGGTTGCGAAGAGATCTATGGTTGGCTGGCCCCAGGTGGCCCAAAGTCTCTTGCATACATCCTTGTGGAGGGTCCATTCTGTTGGAATTATTTGTCCCTTCCGACTGAGACAATCTGCCATGACATTCAAGTTGCCTTGGATGAACCTCGTTACTAGTGATATGTCTAGACCTTTTGACCAGGTGAGGAGGTCCCTTGCGATCTCGTACAACGTCAGAGAGTAGGTCCCTCCATGCTTGGAGATGTACGCCAAAGCCGTGGTGTTGTCCGAGTTCACCTCCACCACTTTGCCTTGAAGGAGAGACCTGAAGCTTTTCCAGGCCAGACGTACTGCCAGTAGCTCCTTGCAGTTGAAATGCATTGTCCTTTGAATCGAGTTCCATAATCCCGAGCATTCCCGACCGTCTAATGTCGCACCCCAGCCTACGTCCGATGCGTCCGAGAAGAGAACGTGGTTGAGAGTCTGAACAGTCAGGGGAAGACCCTCTCTTAGGTTGATATAGTTCTTTCACCAAGTCAGACAAGACTTTATCTTTCCGGAAACCGGGATCGAGACCGCTTCTAGCGTCTTGTCCTTTTTCCAGTGAAAAGCTAGATGGTATAGAAGAGGACGGAGGTGTAGTCTTCCTAGTGACACAAATTGATCCACGGATGACAGTGTCCCTACCAGACTCATCCACAGCCTGACTGAGCAGCGTTCCTTCTTCAGCATCTTCTGGATGGATAGCAGGACTGGGGGCTGATCGTCTTGTTCAGCAACGTCCTCATCAGAGGGTTCCTCATCCGAAACTGATGAGGAAACGGCAACGGAGTGGGCAACGTCTGACTCGCTGAATCCGGTCGCACTGGTGGATGCGTGACGGAGCCGGACGCAATATCATGGAACTGCTGCACAGTCTGTGAACTGTCAACAACCATGGGTGCGCGAGGAAGTACAGCGTCAACCCGAAACTGTCTACAGTAGACCGTCTGGGTTGTGCAGTCAACACCCTACCGGGTTGCTGAGGTTGACGCACTGCGTCACAACAAGTCACCTCTGCTGGTTGTTGAACGTCCTGAACGTCAACAACCACCTCCGAGCGTCGCTTAACGTCAACGTGCGGCTGGCAACCCACACTGGGTCGCATCGGTGGAGGAACCACCTCAACTGGCAGACGCGAGTAGGTTACCTCAGCGTCAACAGGGCGCACAACCGACCGGTTGGAAGGTTGTTGGCCAGAAGGAGGAACCACCTCAACTGGCAGACGCGAGTAGGTTACCTCAGCGTCAACAGGGCGCACAACCGACCGGTTGGAAGGTTGTTGGCCAGAAGGTTCTTCTCCGCATTTAAGTCCTCTATCAAGGACGCAAGCTTGGACTGCATGTCTTGCAGCAAAGCCCATTTAGGGTCTACGGGAGCAGGTGTGGCAACAGACGGGGTTAGCGACTGAGGCGGAACCGTTTACCATCCCTGAAAGCCTTGTTATGTGTGACATAATAGTACAGCAAAACTTCAAAGGCTCGACAAAAGCTGAGAAGTTGACCTGTAAACAACTTGGAGCGTCTCCTGGCTAGGCGCCAGGGCGAGTCTACCAGAATTGAGAAGTCTATCTGGGCAGAGGCATGAACTCCCAAGCCGAGAACTTCTCTCGTGTCATATCAGACTCTCGCTCTATAAGCCAGTTTAAAAGAAGGGAAATCAAAGGCTGTATCCCTAAAACTCCTCCTGGTGCAAAAACCAGTCGCCTAGCCAACGTAACGCTCTCTAGGAGAGCGAGAGAGCACTAGCTTAAAAACAACGGCTTCGAAGTAGCTAGGCCTAGTGTAAGTTCTGACGTTAAGGCGAACGAGGAGCAGCAGTTACAAGATCCGGACGAAGATCCTTAAAAAAATCATCATGATTTAATTAAAGTCCATAGGAGGCTAAGTAGCTTAAGGCTCCTCTCCATCTAACAGAGTCCTCAAGGGAATATCAGTAGGAGGGAGAACAGCAACTTCCTCATCTACAGGAACCTTGTCCGATAAAAGCTAGGTTACCTCAGTGAGTCTCTCACTGGTGCATAAGTAGCAGACCAGAAGGCAACGTCATGTAACTGCTTGACAGTCTGTGAACTGTCAACAACTGAACTGTCAACCACAACAGGTGTGTGAGGACGTACAGTGTCCACTCGAGACTGCTTTGACTGTCTAGACTGAGCAGTCAAAACAACTCTAGAATGCGGAGGTTGACGCACCGCGTCAAAACAAAACAACTTAGACTGTTGTTGTACCTCGCGAACGTCAACGGAAGGTTCCGTGCGTCGCTGAAAGTCAACATGCGGCTGGCAGGGTACACTGGAACGCATGGGTGGCGGGACTCTCTTGGAGTGCGGCAGAAGGTCGCCTCAGCGTCCACAGGACGCACAACCGTGGTTGGTTGTAGGCTAGAGGTTGGAGTAGTGTCAACCTTCTCCGCACGAAAGTCCTGCATCAATGACGTTAACTGAGACTGCATGGTCTGCAGCAAAGACCACTTAGGGTCTACAGGAGCAGGTGCGGCAACAGACGGTGTGACTGCCTGATGCGGTACCGCTTTGCCTCTCTTAGGAGGTGAGCAGTCGTCGGAAGACTGCAGCGAGTCCGAACTGACCCAGTGGCTACAACTGGGCCGTTGGACTTGCGCGGAAAGGACCGACTTGCGCTTAATAAGCCGCGAGACCTTGGTCCATGGTTTCTTACGAGAAACCTCTTCCGCAGACGAGGAATAAAAGGGCTCTCTCGTCTTAGAGTGGGTGGGGCGATCTTGGGTAGATACGCCCGAAACCACAGAGGGAAAACGTCTGTTCGTTGATCAAGGCCTCTCGAACCCATAAGTCGTTCGACATTACTTCTCCCCTGGGCTTGGGAGCTTGCAAGAGGTCCCGGACTAGGTGAACGACAGGCACGAACAGACGAACCCTCGGACGCAACACTGTAACACTTTGCGCATATCACTTTATCGATTTTCTGTTTTGCACTTATTTCACTGAAATTGAAACTTTTACTGATTTCTACCTGAAACACGCAATTCTACCCTTCATTAAAAGGTAGTAATTGCGAAATCAGTCGTAAAATGCAGCTCATTAATACTAGCAAAAAAACAGAAAACATATATTAAGATAAAAAATTCAGTGGCTGGGAAAGAGACTAAACGCTAGTTCATATAAACTACGTTTTCAATCTCTCACCGCACATAGCCTGGGGACAAGAATAAAACCCTAGAAACGTTTTACCTTTCTCCCCGTACAGAGACTAGGGACGAGAGTAACACGAGAACAACGTTACCCGCTTGAACGGAACGTTTTCTCTCCTCTCTCTCCCTCCGTCTCTATCTCTCTCTCTCTTTCTCTCTTGATTTCGCACCTAAGAGAAGAGAAGAGCCCAATTATATATCGTCAAAAAACATGTTATTTGACTAAAGGAAAAAACTGAAAGGTTTTCCAAATAAAAAGTTCCTTTAATTTAGAATTTAAAACATTTAAGCTAAGAAAGAATGAACAAAACGTCAGAATCGATTTACTCTTACTGCAAAGTGAAACCGTGATACACTCTCTCTCTATCGTAACGATAGAGCGCATGTTAAACGTCCTGAACGTCAACAACTGCGTAGTCTAAACGTTAGTTCATCTTTGAAAACAGTACGAAGACTATCAAAGAAATTCTTTCATAAAACATTACATTTAAAAAGTTTTAAATTCTTTAAAGGCTAAATACGATATAACGGGCTCAACGTTGATTAACTTCGGTTCCAAGTTAGGACCGCCTACTATCAGGAAAGGTTGCATATAAACAAAACATAAAAATTTATTTTTATATGTTTATAATAAATGGAAAGTTAATCGAAGAGGCCTAATAAAGGCGGAGAGATATAAAATATATAGATCTATAACGTGTTAAGCAAAAATACTAAAAACCTAAACACACTTCCGTCTAAGGGAAGGGTCGGCCATTTAAAAGTGAAAGAGAGTCCATACTCTCTTTGTCACCATAATTAAATCTATCCAAAACGAGTTCAAGTTTTGAGATGAAGATAAAACACCTGCATAGCGAAAGCTCAAAACTAGAATAGTGTACTTCACCAAATAGTTGTGAAAACAAATCCAGTTAGTAACAGCGAATTAGTAGGTCTTGCCGGTAGCCCGACAGAGAGAAAATTGAGTTCTGTGTTTACATTGAGTACTGAGTACCTGCACGACAGATGGCGCTGTTGAAGTACACCCCCTACCTGCATTGCGATCGCTGGCGGATTTTTAACGTAGAGTTTTCTGTCGAGCAACAGAGTTGCAGCTTATATAATCACCGGCTAAGTTTAATATTGAAAATTAATGATAAGATAAATGAAATGTAGACTATGAGAAAGCATCACATTGAACAATAACCAAAGACAAATGACAAATTGCATGCACAAGGCTAAAAAAAAAATGAGAATCTACAATTTATTGCCATTATAGAAGTTGATACTAAAAAGTTGGATTTGAAGTAAAGACCAAATACTGTAGTTATAATACTTGAAAAGAAAATGGACTAGAACAGTTCACTAATTATAACCTTACTTTACTTTCAAAGAGTGTTTTATCATTATCATGCATCAAATTAATGAAGATAAAAAGATTAAAGCATTGCAGGCTTTGGATCAACCATATGTAAGGAGATAAACTGTATAAAGCTATTAGAGGGTAAAAATGTTAGGCGTATATTGATAATGAAAATGATTAACAATGAATGTTAGGACATCAATTATTATTGCAAGATACAGTACAATGTATTTATAGACTCATTTTTCTAGCTTTTACATCTGCAAATATTTCTATTGTATCATCGAAGTTTACTCTGTTTGTGCTCTCTTGCTCTACACTTAATAGAGTTAAAGCAGATACCCTTTCTTTCCCTACAGTATAGATGTACAAAGATAAGATTCAATTTACCAAATGGTCGGTCACAGCTAGCAATTGATACTGCTATGGTAGATAGTATCTGAAGGCCAACTCGAATGTTAAGGAAGACAAGTTCATCCCCACATTGTATAATGAAAAAACAATTCCTGTAGGTTAGTGATCAGAACATAATCTTGTGTCTTAAGTAGCATTGTTCAATTTATAATTTTGCTGAACAGTTCCAAGCCATCAAGTTACTGTCATAGAAAATTTCCACATCAATTCACCTTTCTTTGGTGTATGCTTTAATGGTTGTAGATAACAACTCCTCAATATCCAAAAGAAAGCCAAACTTGGAATCAAAGTTACACAATCTGATGAACCGTTCGTCCATTTCATTATGCATTCTGTCAGTCATACCTTTTAGCAGAAGTTGCATCTCATTTTCTGCTGGGAGGCCTGCATCCTCACCAGTCATTATTTTTTTCACCCTCTGTAGTCTGCCAATTATCGCATCCCAAGCATGATAGAGCTCCTTTGTTTTTTGATAGATGGTGGGTAGATTTCCTCCCTATTAGCAAGGAAATAAACTTGCAAAGCCTGGATATCTTGTGCTGCTTCAAAGAAACTAATTTTTATCATGCAGTATCTTCTGGACTCTATCAATTTTGTTAAGTAAAATGTTACAGAAACCAAGAGCAGTAAAGAAATACAATGTAAAAAATCTGCCCAATAGCTGTATTGCTTCACTTCTGGTATTTGTTGTCTAATTCAAATAACTTACAATAGTCTCTAAAGGTTGGACCAAATGCACCACATTTTCATGTGTTTTAGATTTAGCTTTAACAAATACAGTATTAGCAAAATCTTCAGTCTCTCCCATCAATAGTAGACCTTGAGATAAAAACATACCTTCCCTACAGAGTTCAGAGAATGTGGTCATCACTACCTCACAAACATCAGAATGAACCACAACCACATTTAATGAGTGGTTGTAGAAGTTCACAAATTTGATTTAGTGTTCACTGTCTCAAGCTGATGCATAAATTGGCAAAATTTCAGAAGATTATTTGCAAATGTCCTATATTTTGTAACTTACAGAGCTTGCTGCATCCTGTTGGTTTACTTGAATAAATTCAGGGAAATTTTCTTTCACATATACTGTACTGTTTTTTTTTTCTACATTACTTCTGATCTCTGATATTTGTTCCGTGTGCAGAATCTGGAGTTGAATCAAGCATTATGAATATACTTACTCTTTCAAAAATCATTGAGTAGAGTGATTCTAGCAATAGATGCAATAATTTGGATAAATTCGTATTGAACTTCAGCAAAAAATTATGAAGGGGACCTTGGATTTTGACAGAAAGCCCAGATAGTTTTTTTTATAAAATGATTAGGCTCTGCAATTAGTTATTAAAGGCCTCTGAAACCTAGAATATTACTTTCATGTTTCAGTGCAGATTACCCGGTATATTGTCTATTTGACCTCTCGGTGCTAAATTTTCTTCTGACAGATACCAAATACAGTGCAAAATTCTCGAGTATTGTCACCACTTTTCTTCTCATTGGCAATTTGGTCCTTCCTTTTCAACAAGATGCCCTTCTATTTACCTACATCTTGTGAAGAAATCTCGATGTCTCAGACTATTTTCATGTACAATGATATTTTTTTGGGGGGAAGGGGTGATATTTTCCAACTGCTAAACCTTCGCCCAAGCTCTAGTGAGGAACATTGGCTGGCAGTCTGCTGGAGAAAAAAAAAAAAAAACAACCAACCAAATCAATGCAATTTTTACAGGTGAATAAGCTTAAAATCTGAAGATATACTGCATACACCATTGTAGTTTATCTGATCACAAACTTTATATATATATATATATATATATATATATATATATATATATATATATATATATATATATAATTCTAAATTACTAGTTTCAGGACCTAATTACTCACCAAAAAGGATATCTCCCCAACATCAATTTGGCACCGGCCTTAATGCTGCGCCCGGGGACATATGTCCTACCATTCTCCGTTTCGTGATGCCACTGCTTCCCCTATCAGATGTTTTTCGCTGTGAGTATAGCAAGCTAGATGAGTAATTATGCACTATTCATCCGCTTGCTTTCTTACCACCCAGCCAATACTGGGGCTGGGAAGCCATTCAACACTGCTGCACAACTGGATGAAAATCCAGCAGTTGCACCATTTAATTGAAAACACCTTATCAAGGGCTTACCTTGTTAATGGGCATCTCTACACACACTTCTCCAATCTTTTCTTTTTCATTTCCTCCATATGAAAACTTTCAAATTCAGAAATTTCACTTATGTTAATATCATTACTACATCACAACAGTATATTCTTCTCTCATAGGCCCATCTCACCATCATATACAGAACAGTACTACATTACACTAATACTTCATTAAGTTCCAACATTTTTCTGCCATTTAGATTTAGCCTTTGTATTTTATATAAAATAATACAAAAAAACGTTGATCCCCCATTTCCTGATCAATAATTTTTTTATAATGTATTGCATGCACAATCATACTCCAAACAATTAGTAGTGATTTTGTTACTTTTCTGGCTTTACTCTTACTGTAATTCACCTTTCTCTCATCATATAACTATTCACGACATTTACTTATGATCACCGATAAGAGTCAACCAGCTCCTTTCTTCTATCGCCATACTAAAATCCATTCATCCATCTTACTGGTTTTTGCTTACCTATCCTTAATTTCCAAACATTCACTCTTAATTTTCTCCCCATCTAAATCTTTCCTCAATCTGAAGTTTCTCTTCCATTATATTTCCAGTTTGCACAATATTTGCAACAGTTGACTGCTCAAATTTATGATATTATCATCATTACTTGCTAAGCTACAAAACCAAATTGGTAAAGCAGGATACTATAAGCCCTATGGCTCCAAAAATGAAAATAGCCCAGTGAGGAAAGGGAATAAGGAAACAAATAGAATATTGTGCCTGAGTGTACCCTCAAGCAAGAGAACTCTAACCCAAGACAGTGGGATACCATAGTGTAGAAGCTATGGCACTACCCAAGACTAGAGAACAAATGTTTGATTTTGCAGGGTACTTCTTCTAGAAGAGCTGCTTACCATAGCCACAGTCTCTCTTCTATCCTTACCAAGAGAAAAGTAGCCACAATTACAGTGCAGTAGTTAACCTCTTGAGCAAAGAATAATTGTTTGGTAATCTCAGTTTTGTCAGGTCTATGAGGAAAGAGGAGAATGTGTAAAGAATATGCCAGACTATTTAGTGTATGTGTAGTCAAAGGAAAATGAGCCATAACCAGAGGGCAGAATCCAATGTAGTACTGCCTGGCCAGTCAAAGGATCTAATAACTTTCTAGCAGTAGTATCTCAATGGATGGCTGATGCCTTGACCAACTTACTACCTATCACATAGCCTTGTACAGTATGAGTACCTACTTCTCTTGATTTTATCATAATTTTTCATTATGATATATTGATTTTAGAGGAACAGTGAACAATATTTAGAGAGTCCCTTACAACTCGTCCAAGGGCTTTGCTCTTATAACAAAATTGGAGCAAGATAAAAGTTAAAGAAGCTTGATAGCAAGGTGGGAAGAGTCTTAGGTAACAAATAAATAGTAAAAGCAGACAGTAAGGTAATATGTACCGCATACAAATCACGTAACAAATAACGTACATAAAACATGTATGTACAGCAGTAGATTTTGAATTTATGGAATTTAGGCCATATGGCCAAGTTCTGGAGTTTAGGAGGCCATTCAGTGCCATGGTACAAGTGGAGGGTATCAGTTGCACTATTTGAGAATGAAGATAAAATCGAAGGCTGAAGAGTGGGTGCTGGTGCAGCTAGGCGCAGAAGGGTTACTGCAAAGACCCTTTAGAATTGCATACAGTGCACCGTGTGAGGTGCACTGATATTACTATCCTCTTTGGGTTGAAGCAGGTGATACCGCAACAGTTTTCTGTTAAATTATTTTATCCTGATTTCAGCAGCTGAAGTACGATGAGGCTGCAGTTTCTATCCTAATGGAGCAACCCACAACTATGTGAAAAATTCCTTGGTGATTGATAAAACAAAATATTTCCTAGGATTCGTGTGGCTTCAAAATATATGACATTTCTAAATTTCCAGCAAATAAAAACTCAAGGAGGCGACATTGAAAAAAAGGATCAGTTGCTCTCATTTATTGTCTATTACCACACTTGCATTCAAATGCAAAAATTTCTTAATGGAGTCAAGAAATAATATTTCTGATCTCAGAAATAATTCTTACTTCATCTTTTGAATTACATAAAGAAAATTAGTGCTTAAAAAGAAAACTTTATTGTTTGCATTAGTGTATAACAATGTGTATTAAATGTGTACACAATACAGTTCTTAATATTATCAGGGGAGAGAGAGAGAGAGAGAGAGAGAGAGAGAGAGAGAGAGAGAGAGAGAGAGAGAGAGAGAGAGAGAGAGAGAGAGAGTATTAAATGTGTACACAATACAGTTCTTAATATTATCAGAGAGAGAGAGAGAGAGAGAGAGAGAGAGAGAGAGAGAGAGAGAGAGAGAGAGAGAGAGAATGTTTGCACTATATAAAAATATTGTTAATAGTGAAAATGTGTTATTGACAAGACAGAGAAGATACCTAAAACTAACCTCAAGCGCACAAGAAATAAGTGAGGGCCTTATCAGCAGTTACTCTGTTTGTTCATATTAGAATAGAAAAAAAAAATATCCACATACCCACAATAAACTGTATGTATAATAAAAACTTAATGCTAACATGACTTACAGAGAGAGCACTTCCTACTTCTCTATTACAATGTTATGAACAAGGACAAAAAACACAGTTTTTGTTAATTTTAGTGAAATAATGTCTCTAAAATTAACTTAAAGTTAAAGTATAACTACAAATGAAATATGAAAGTTGATTCAAACATAATAAAGGTGAGAGTCATATATGAAAGGTTTAAAAGTTCAAAGTATTGTATGATTTGTTGAGACAAAATTGAAAAAAGAAGAATATCTAGTCTTTGGTATAAAACTCCTATCAAAGAGCATAAAATTTTACAAAAGTACTGGCAAATCTTAAATCAAGAACATTCACATCATAAAAATGCTTAAAGGAACTAAATGTAAGCAATTTCACCTATTTTCCAAATATAAATAGACAATACAATATAGATTTTCTTATTACAATATAAAGTCGTTTACACAGACCTTCGAGTTGAATGTCAAGACTTGAAAGGTTAGAAAGATGGACTTGTTTTTAACCGACAAATCTGAGAAGAGACTTAGTTAGAGATGATAGACAGCTATGTGGTAAGAAACTTAAATGCATTAAAATAAAGAATAAAGAGAATGCAACAAAAAAAGACACTACCCAAAGCCTCAACTACCATCAACAGTGATCTGTGCATGCTAAACTTTAAAAGATATTTAGCTACAGGCCATAAGGTTCTTACAATGAATTTAAATGACTGTGCTGTAAAGTATTAGTCAAACTAATACATTTACTGTAATTTCCTTTAGGAAATAGAAAAGAAATAAAGCGCTCCAAAAGTTTTTGTTTCCATTGCTGGATAATTGAATTACCTTTTTAATATTTTAATACACTTAAGCTTGCGCTGTCAAAATGTGAATTAAATAATTTTAAAATACTTTCATAATGATAGTCTTATTTAATATGCCTTTCTTTATGTATTCAATTATAATGTACTACCGTACGTACATAACTGATATAAGTGAGGTCAAGCAAGACACTCTTATTGTCAAAGTATTACATAGCTCTTCCTTCAATCTTTTATACATCTTGTGATAATATGATTATAAAACTGCTATAGATTTAGGATATTTCCTGTAGTGTCTTATATAGAATGACTAATTGAGTGTGGCATTTACATCTAAATATATTATCACAAACAACATAAAATCAACGTTGCATCAGAGGTATAAAACATACCGGTAATCCATGGACGAATAAAAATATCATTTGGCCTAAAACCTATAGAGAATACCGTAAATGTTCTTACAAAATGTATGAAAGCCTTTCTTTAAAAGTGTAAAATTCTTAATATTTTATCTGCTATTCTTCTTCATAATCATAGAATATTGTGGTAAATATTCCTGTAATGCAATCAAACTGTAAACAGTTAATGCTACATTAAACCGATAACTCTTCTTAATCACAGAATACAATTCTTTTTTCTATAACTTATACATAGTTTAATTAAAAAAAAAATATTTTACATATTAAAACAATATTCTTTAATATATTATAATTTGAAATCTACAACTAAAAATTACTGTTACTACTTACCATCCCAACATTTACCTGAAACTTTAAAGATACATATGGGTAGCCAAGGAACAGTGTATTACAAATGAGGTGTGCCTTCTAAAGAACTATCTTTTATGCCTCAGATGCAAGACAAGAAAGTGCTGCATGTGCACAGAGAGTTCTCAATATTCCATTGCTTTTACGTTGTTCATTATTGAAAATAAATGCAGAACACAAAAAGACAAAACATAAACTAAAAAACATTGTTACACCCCACTATAGTACAGTATAGTAAAAGGTGCTATATAATTGCACATCATTAAGTTTCATAAAAAAAAAAAAACAATCATTAATGCTAGCTACATTTTTCTTTAAAATAAAATTGGATGAAATCAAATGTATACAGTACGATATCTATAATAAAGCAACACCTTATCTGGTAAAAATCTATAATTTGGTTAGTCTTAACAAAAGTGAAACTTCTTTAACATAAATATTATATGATGATGTAAACAACCATAAACTTCAGTCAAGGCTCTTCAGTAAAATACAGAGATAAAAATCTTCAAAAACTACCATCATTTTGAAGATAGATTTAACCCTTATAGTTGAGGAAACAAATAACTGTAACATTTACAGTTTGTATTTGAGCTTTTAACTATAAGGGAGGGATACAGTGAATAACCTTAATGATACTGGACTATTAGGATTGCAATATATTACCTAAATTTTTGTACATAAAAACCATTACCATCTAAATGTGCACATTTTGCAACCCTTTCACAAGAAAAATTAACTACATATTTAAGTCAGTGCTGAAGTCCCTTAAAACCATGAATTATGTGCACATATTTGGACCCACCATTCCACAACCAAATTGGCAGCAAATGTATCTGTATGTTCCCTTTGTCAAAACTACAATTTGCAAGACAATTTATTACAGTGGATAATGGTAAAGTGGATAAACGTAACCAATATCCATCTGCATATTTAAAACAAATAGTTAATATTTTCTACACCTAAATCACATTTCTTTTTTTTTTAAATTATTAATCATGGATTAAACATGGCAAAGAATATGAAACGAATCTTTCAGATATTCTTTTGATCACATTTGAATAAAAATTATGGTAATGTAAAGCTAATTTTCAGTGGCCACATCAGATTTAACAATTGAGCTACAACCAACTTCTAAAATCTTAATTTACCACAGCCACCATTACCTGATATAATTCAATAAAACATTACCAATTACAATAAAGTACCTCAATTCAAAGAGAATTTTTGTGAATACAACATTACTGTATCTAAAAACTATATCGTAAGTTACTTCCCTATTGTGAGTGTGAGCATATTGTTTCTTGACTTTATTATTATGCATTGCCACAGACGTTTGATACAAATAAACATGGTGACTGCTACACCAAACATTCTGGAAGCAACATTGACATAATGGTCCACAATTCAGTTTAGCTAAAACAACAATAAACATTAAACTCTGTTAAAAAAACGTTTACTTATCCACATATTAACCTGAGGTGTGTATCATTACTTTGTCAACAAAAAAGAATTTAAATACAAGTCATTATGGGAAACAGATTTGTTTTATTCAGAATAACAGTTATTTACTTATACTATCTATTAAATTTGAAGAGGTTTTTCTTGCTTCCTTTTGATTCTGGTGGCTGAAACAAGAAAATGAATATGGTACAGTAGCTGTTCATACCATCAATGTGTTCAAAGCAGACACAATAATTTTATATGTTTAGGTAACATTTGTTAATATAAAAAAAATACTACAATATGTAAGACAATAAAGTAATAGTAAAAATTTCACCTCAGTACAGTATTCTCTCGCTCTTTAAAAAAACTTTTAAAGTTATTTATTTTAATTGTTCTTTCCTTATAATCTACAATAATTTCCTCTTAATGAAAAGTAAATTATGTGATTTTAGGTTGAAAAATAAAAGTCAAGATTTATAAAAAAAAATTCTTATAATCTGATTATCTTATTTTCAAAAGTGAAATTCTATACATAAAATAAAATCTTTTTTTAAGATATCATAAAAGGGCTTTTGTATAAAACTGGAAATTTCTTTTAGTAGTTTTTGTGACTGTAAAAACTCTCCCTTATTCTAATGAATGGCATATGGATCTCAGTTTGTTGGTACAGTGCATGTATTATCTTGTACTGTACTCTATTATTAGAACATTATTGTGAATATATACAGTACTACAGTATTATCTTCATACATTTAAAGTACAATTAGAGTAGTTCACAGTTTGCAGCCTCTACAAGGACTATGATATGAGAAATATTTTATATCGATAGAGTTTAGGGTAGTGTAATATACAAGGAATTCAATTTCTATGGGAGCTTCAAATGTATTACAATGGATAAGGGGGGCAGGTTATGTATGCTGTACACTGAGAAATAATTGGAATATTGCTAATGACAAAAAGATGTGTAACCTTCGGAATAAAAGAAAAAATATTTGTAACTGGAGTAATCCCCTGACATTTACAAATAGGATTATTCATAGGGAGATCCATGAGTATCAATTATATAATAGTAAATACAAAACAGCATTCACAATTATATAACAGTAATAGAAGACAGTGGCTTGAATAGAATAACACAAAATAATTCATAATTTCAATGAACATTAATTCTAGGTCACATTCTTTATCCCTACGATGTGAGGGGTTTAAATGTTTAACAGAAGAAATTTTTTTTACATAGCCTCTCCTCTGAGGATCACCAGTGTAAGACCCCTAAAACCAAGGATGAAGTGCCTAAATGGCTGCTATACTTTTAGAGTGGGGCCCCCCACCACTTGGTCCCCACAATATTTATGTCGGCAGAGCAAAAAAACATTGTTACAATGCTTTGGTGGCTTTAGTGATTTTTCCTTAAACAGTAATGAGTGTTAATGATTACCATGGCGTATTCAGTTTGTTATTCTCAATTACAGTACAGTACTTCAGCGCTGGGATTATACAGTTATATTTTGTGCCCTTACCTGATATTAGCTTTTATAATTTCAACATAATAGTTTATGGTGTAAGACTACCAAAATAGCCGGGGACCCGAGCTGTGGCCCCGGGGGCTTAGATGCAGGGCCATAACACAGTGTCAAAGCCTTGGCCCCATGCATCAAACACGGGGCCGTTAACACTTGACCAGCCTAGCTAATGGGGTAGCAGGGGACCAGAGCCATACCCTCTGGCCCAGTATGGCTTCGTCTTTATGGGGCCCGGAGCTTCTCGGGTGCCGTCCACCCAGCCTAAAAAGACAAATGTTGTTGAAAGGAACCTTTTCCTTATGACTATGGCAGACTGGTGTTTATGTCTGATTGATCAACAAAAACGACACTCCCGAGGAGGGGAGAAACCACAGGGGTTGCTCTACCAGGAACCACAACACTTGGAAACACTGTCATGGGGAAGGGGTAGGCAAACTCACAGGGAGTGGGTGTTATGGGCCCCAGACCCTTAGGCACAAGGAAAAAGGGCAACAGGAGGTGACTGGGTTAGGGAAGATGAACAGGGAACTCTCCGTCAAAGGGGGCACACGTCTTTTTGGCCCTGGGGCCGCCCTACCCTTCGGAGGAAGAAACACTGTCGACGTCATAAGACACACCAACACCAGGGACACACTGACCATACCCTTTACCACTGGCATCACCAAAGAAAATACTGGCACTGGGGAGCCTACCTGAAAAACCTAATAAGACCCAAGCCTTCCTTAGGTCAAACTCATTGTTAGTGGTATGCATAAATGGAGGGAGAAGAGCCTCCAACCTCTGATGGGGTACGGCGAAAACTTGGGGAGTCCTACGCACCACCAGAGCCGTCAAAGCTCTACCGAAGTAGATTCAAGGGCTCCTTACACCTAACGCATAACCCACTGGGACTGAGCCCGGGCCGTAAGCACATAAACTTTGGTAACAGACACCCTCCATAAACAGAAGGAAGAAGCAAAGCTCTCTTCCTCTCCCTCAAAGCATATGCCTGTCACAGCATAGGAGGCCACAACCAAACACTCGGCACAAGGGGATGATTGCAAACAATCATACCCCTAGAAAAAACACAAAGTGTGTGTGGATTTACACACAGTTTAACAAAAACCTTAAGTAATGTCCATCCTTTCTCGTATGTATGAATCTTTTGCTTCATAGCTATAGTAATCAACAGCCAGCATTCACTACCAAAAGTGAAAAAGAAAATCAAAAGTTTGATTAAGGGCACAATACTACATCTGCGCTCATTGCGGCTAAAAATATGCGAAGAGCTTTTGACAGGTGGGGTGGCGGGGCTTTTAACCTTTGCTCACCACCTATCATTTAACTACGCATGAAACAATTTTAAACGGCTGTTCCAGCTTGGGCTGAAAACATAATCTCTACTTGAAGGACAGAAGGTTTGTATACGTGTCAGAACAAAAGGTCTACTGACCAAAAAGTGATGAGAGAGGGTGAATCTGATGCTGAACTCAGCTGTTCATGCACTCTTTATTGTCAAAATTTTTTGCCATGTAATCACATTACTGTATTGTTGTTGTAAGACGAGAGAATATTGATATTTCAACTACTGTATCAACAAACAGTCACGATGATGGGTAGAAAATACATTGATTCCTACAGTCGCTTTAAAACTCGAGACCGCCATCTCACACATCATATGACCTAAGTCGTGAGCCACTGTGGAGCACAGACCAACTGAACTAAGCAATCAATAGAATAATTAATATCTTGACAAAATACACAGCCACGTGGCTAACATGTGTAGTTCAACATGTACTGCTTGTCAGAACAGAGGAGCATGGGGATACATAATGTTAAATTATGAACAAAACGAACCACAGCAAAATAAAAATTGATAACTGATTAAATAGTATTAATTTGGCAGAGTAACATACAGGTAAATACGCTCAATTAATTAAGGAGGTCCTATGAAATAAATCTTTTTATATAAAATACCTTTTAATTTTGATATGAAAAAATTTATTTTTATTAATCACCTTCAAAAGTAACCATTTATCTTTTAGATTGTTGGAAAAAATTCTGAAAAACTATTATCACCAACTGGTGATAACCAAGCCACTGTCTTTTTCACGGTGCGGTAACTATACTGGAATCATTAAATTGTTGTATTTATGTTGAAATGGTAATATGTATTTCATATACCATATTGCTCAAAAATTAGTTTTTTCCAATTCTTCTGACTGAAAGAAACCTTTACATGGTAATTTGGTTATTTGTGAGCATTCTGAACAAAAGCTTCATCTCTTTAGCATAGCCTACCTTACTTTCTAAAAGGTTTAGGCAGGTGTGATAAATAACTAATATTTTTGCTAAATCGTGACCCTGGCAGAGTTTTCAGAGCAGCCAGATTGATTGACTGATTAAAAGTTATCTGGAATCATAAGAAAGCAAAAAGACTGAATCAAATTTTTCTTTATATGATTTGCATTGTTTATTCCCACCCTTTGATGTAGAACAAAGGTGAGGGTTATTTATTCCAAAATATTTCTTTTAATAGCTTAAAAATATCAAAGTATTGGATAGTGTTATACCAATCATAAGTATTTATTATGAGTATAGGATCTGCTGAGGAAACTGCTGGGTATAGGACTTATGTTTATGAATCAAATGACTAGTCAATCTGGGGACAAAAGTTAATAAGTGAACAAGAATTAAAACAATTCGGAACTGATGAGCCTCTGCCTGGCTTTTTGCTACATTTTCAGCCATAACACTCAGGTAGGCATGTGTTATTAATAACAAATAATATTATGATAAATAGAATAGTAATATAGTTCAAAGCTGAAATGTGTTTCATGGTTTCAACTTTTATTTCAAAGACAAATGATTATGGTCATTCTTTAGGATGTACAACAAATAATTCAAGGGCTCCATAAAATGTTTTACTTTATCTTTACGGGCAACGTTTGGGTTAGAGAGACAGATTCCCTTTTAAGCATTAGTCCTGGCATATGATT
Organism: Palaemon carinicauda; assembly: GCF_036898095.1. Lineage (NCBI taxonomy): Eukaryota > Metazoa > Arthropoda > Malacostraca > Decapoda > Palaemonidae > Palaemon > Palaemon carinicauda. The sequence continues at coordinate 44,865,309 of NC_090738.1, forward strand.
TCTTGGGGCTTCATTTGCAAGACGGCCAGTGCAATAAAGGGATTTTGACGAAGGAAAAATCTATTTCTGGGCTCCGACCCGTGCCACCCAGGGAAATGCTCCTTTAGCACCATTTCTAAGGTATATAATTGCTATATATTACCAGAGAAAAAATTGCATAGAGATGCCAGGTTGAACCCAGCTCGCTCACCTATACAAGGTGTCGATATAATACTGGGGCGTGATAATTCACAACCAGAGGCCTCGCACCATTTAGATATCTCCTGTCAAAATCCCCGAACAGCGAGGTGCCGTTCAACATCCCACTACTACTAGCAATCCCACGCCAGTGACGTCACTCCTTATTTAGCAAGCAATTTGATAGTCGTATTTTACCTTGTGTGTGAATTTCGCTGGTTTTTTTCTGGATTTACCTCAAGATGTCGGACTCCACTGTCCCTCCATCTAAGTTAAGTACCAGATCTATGAGTTTTGAGATTTTGGAGGGGGCCTTGCCCCTTTTTGTTTATATTATTCAGCTTTATTATTCACGACCTTGCGGGGTCTCTCGTGGGCTCGGCTCCCTTCTCTCTCTCTCTCGTTCGTTCTTAACGATTTTCAATAAGTCCTCCATACTGATTGTTTCTCGTTATGAACCTTACGGATATCCACGGTTCACACACCGTATTAATTTTATATTGCCTAGTTTTTATGATAACAGTTATTACATATATGTGTGCGTATTTTCGGTAGGTTGGCATGCCTGATCGCCTTCGGCGTTCTATTTCACATATTATTACTTGGATTATTTTCGTTCGCACGCCACGGACTTGCTTATCATTTTAACGTCATTTGTTCGCTTGCATTAGCTCGAGGGGCTTTCATGAGTCAGATTTTACATATTAGTTTTCATTTTGTTAGCACTTCACTGACCCTATGTTATGTTGGTAGCCCTGCCTACTCCCAGCGGCCCTATGTTATGTTGGTAGCCCTGCCTACTCCCAGCGCTGTCAGGCTTGATTTCTCCTGTCTCGTGTTCGCTCCCCCGTTTGTTTTACGATTGATGTATAACTATGTTATTATTATTATCATCCAGCATGCCTTCCTATCTTATTTTACCATACGTTATGTTTATTATAGTGTTATTAGTCCTTCCGCGTGATCATATCAATCGTGGGTCTGGCAGGTTGGTATACCTGCTATCGCCCCACTCCTAGCCTCCTCCCGCCGATACCCCACCCCAGGGTTCCCTCCCTCTCTCTCCCGATCGAGTTCGAGTCACTTTATAGCGCTATGTACCCCTCCCGGAGGCATCCGCTTTGCACGGGCAGTTCCCGTTGATCTGTGAGGCATACTATTATACATTAACGTACATTACTTACTCTTTCCACTACTCTACCCGGTCGTAGTCGTTTTCTTTCCGTCGCTCGTTTGGCCAACGATCGGTGGGAAGTTTTCGGCTCGTTCCGTGGTACCTTGTTATGTTATTTTATTTATTAAGTTTTGTACTCCCCCGGTCCCGCACGTCACGGACCCTTTAAAGATCCCTTTCCCCCTCTAGTGTCACGCAGCTCACGGACCTTATATAGATATATATATATTAAGATTTCATTACGGGATCCCCGGAAGTAGCTTTTATACATTACCATCCGGTCGAGTTGTTTAGTTGCGCCTCCGGAGCCAACATTACTCTTTCTTACTTGGATTAACTTTATATTAGTCACATATATATATTATATATACGATCCTTGTTCTCGACCTTCCCTTCCCTCTTTTAATATGATCCCGGTTACGGTCTGACTTGATTTCCACTCCTTTTACAATTAAAATAGTTATTTTGGTATTGATATTTAAGCAATCCGGACCCCCGGGTCCCGATTTGCTTACATTCAATATACTTTATGGCTATATATAAAAGATTTATATCATGATATTGACATATATATACGTAGATATTTAAGCTCCGGGCCCCTAATTGGCTTTCATTTAAGATACTCATGTATCTTTTGTCTTACAGACTGTACGTATATAAAACATTGTTATCATGATATTGATATATAAATCTTCTATCATGATTTTCATATCACTTAAGCACCCGGGGACCCCGTGCCCCTATTTGCTTTCATTCAGGACTCCTGATGTATATATATATACAAAACATTTTTATAATCAGGATTCCTGATGAATATATATAAAACATTTTTCCCTTTCATTCAGGACTCCTGATTTATATATATATATATATATATATATATATATATATATATATATATATATATATATATATATATAAAACATTTTTATCATGATATTGATATGTAAATTTATTAGCATGATATTGCTATAATTTAAGAATCCGGGGCCCCCGAGCCCCTATTTGCTTTCATTCAGGATTCCTGATGAATATATATAAAACATTTTTATCATGATAGAGATATATATATATATATATTTTAAGCACCGGGGCCTCCAGGCCCCTAATTTGCTTTCCTTTAAGATACTCATGTATCTTTTATTTTACAGACTGTATGCTGTGCATTGACAGCATGTGCCGCTGTCATCTATCAACCCTGCGGCCATGACATGTGTCATTCACACGCCCACTGTTCTGTCCGAGTGGATGACTTAGCTGTATGGCATCCAGACACTTGTGTAGTCTGCTACACAATGACCTCCACTCTAACATCTGACTCGGTGAGTACATTTTCATTGATACAGACTTGTAGGGAGTTACCATTAATTTCTAATATTAATTTTAGGGCCACTAGTCCTCTGGACTTCCCGCATGCCTTTCACTTAGTGTCTACGAAGTCCTTGGACTTCTTCACTTTTCTTTGGCACAAATATCCCTCGCTAATAGTCTGTTCTCTTTCAGTGCTCCCAACTTGAGAAAGATACAGCTTGGGCTACCCTCAAGATCTGGATTGACGGGTTCGCCCGCAACGTGAAGGCCACACAGCCTTATATCCTCTCTGTGGAATGGTGTTCCCGTCTCTATCCCCCATGCTAAAACTTCACCTGCGGTCCCCAAAGAATTGGCGGATCTTTTCATCGAGAGGTTTGAATCCCTTCTTCCGGCCCTGGACCAAGAAGAGACGGGCGGCACCCTAACTGAAGACGTCTCTACCCTCAGCCTCGATGTGGAACCCATGGCTCTTGACGATCCCGACGCAGGTAGGGACGTAGGTGAGTCAGGTGGTTCCCGGGCTAAGATTCCTATCCCTAGCCCGGCTTTCTCTTCTCCTTCAGAACACTCTTCTTTTCGAGGTTTTCCGGGGACAACCGGGACTGGTCTCAGTCCCCGGCCTGTTATCCCCAAGGTGAAGGCTCATCGTAAGAATTTATATACGACCCACAAGTCTTCCAAGGACCACAGGTCTTCGAAATCATCAGCTTCGAAGGCTAAATCTTCCTCCACCAGAGTCTCTCAAGACCCAATTGCTGTGCCTTCAACCTCTCACGGAGTAGTCTCTGTTCCGGCACCTGTTTCCCCCCCAGCGGAATCATCTGGCCCGGTGGATTTTTCCGAGATGATGTTTGCTCGTTTTGAGTCGATACTATCGTCTCATACGCGACAATCACAAGAGAGAATAGCTTCTATGGAGAGCCTAGTTCAGGGACTCATGCGCTCGGGGCTGCCACCGCCACAACAGCAATACCCCATCCCTGAAACCTCCAAGCTTCCTCCTTTCAATAAGAATAACCCTTGGAGGTTGGCATTGCATGCCCCCTTCTCGGGGGGTATGTTGTCAATCAGAGATTTCGGTACCCGGCTTCTTGCGGATTATGAATTCTACCCTCCGGGTCTTGAATTCCCCTACCCGGGCTACGCTCGCCTCAAGGAAGAGGCTCTGATTCGATTGGATAAGGGCCCAAAGGAAACTGTTAATTTTCCTAAAGAACAGGCACAGTCTGTCTTGGTCCGCGTGGGATTGCTTGAACACAATGATTACGGCCTACAAAAGTTCATATACTATGTTTGTGGACGACAACAGACCCCTACCCCATGTGCGACCAAGATCATAGGGACGGTCTTTCAGGCTATCAAGGAAGAGAAGCCTTTACCTCACCTCAGGGAGACCGACTTACCCTCCCTTCTCTTTCCGGGAGACGGTGAATGTTGGCGGAACGCCCCAGCTACCTTCTCGGTAGGTAAGTTGAGCCCGGACTGTGCCTCTAAACCTCAAGGTTAGGTGGGGCCTGGTTTCCAAGAGGAGATATGAGCCTACTGGTACCCCAATTCGAGGTAGGAAGAGATTGAGGCCCTTCCAATCTTCCCAATTCAGGCAACCTCTGCAAGTGGTTCAACCGGTCTCAGTCCACGGAAGAACTACGTTCCTTCACAAAAGATCTGCTACTAAAGAATGCAACCCAAAGTATACGTCGCTTAAGATTTCACGGACGCTTGTTCAGTGGGCCAAAGAAAGGCTCAGACAAACGGAGAGTAATCCGGGACCTGTCTCGTTTAAATTCCTTCATTCGTTGCGACAAATTCCATATGCTTACCGTCTCGCAGGTGTGAACCTTACTTCCCCGTGGGTCCGTCACCACCTCCATCGATCTTACAGATGCCTACTATCACGACGTTCCAATAGCAAGGCATTTTCGTCCTTTTCTGGGCTTCAAGCTAGGCAAACAAGCCTATGCATTCAAAGTGATGCTATTGGGGCTCAACATAACACCCAGAATCTTCACCAAACTAGCAGAGACAGTAATTCAAGAGCTTCGGACTCAGGGGATACAGGTAGTGGCCTATCTAGACGATTGGCTAATCTGGTCAGACAATGCCCAGATTTCCCGCGTAGCAACGAACAAAGTCCTCACCTTCCTTCGGCAACTGGGATTCCAAGTCAACCTCGGGAAATCCCGCCTGATCCCGGAGACCAAGTTTCAATGGCTGGGACTACAAGGGGACCTGTGCTCCCATACGCTGTGCCTCCCCAAAGCCAAAAGGAAGGTGATAGGGAGGAATACAAAACAATTTCTCAGGGGAAAGTTGAACTTCCGAAGGAACCGAGAGTGGATCCTAGGTTCTTTACACTTCGCCTCCGTGACAGACATCGTCCTGTGGTCCAAATTCAGGGACATAAACAGAGTGTGGCGCTCCAGAGCAACCGCAATACGCCGAGACAGACGTGCTCGCCTTTCCCCAACCCTGAGAAAAAGTCTGCAGACTTGGACGAAGATCAAGAATCTTTCCAAGTCGGTTCCTTTACAACACAAGAAAGTCCATGGGTTGTGGTCACCGGTCTTCCAACAAATGCACGTCAACGTCCTAGAGGCCATGGCAGTCTTCCTCACTTTAAAACGTCTCAATCCAGCCAGGAATCTCCATATCAGACTGGTTCTCGACAGTGCATTCATAGTACACTGCATCAACAGAGAGGGCTCCTGATCAGCCAAAATAAACCACATCATGTTGAAGTTTTTCCCCATGGCAGCAATGCACAAGTGGCACCTGTCAGCAGTCCATCTAGCAGGAGTCCGGAATGTGGTAGAGGACTCACTTTCCCGGACGACTCCGCTAGAGTCGGAATGGTCACTAGCCAATCGATCTTTCCAGTGGATGCTATCTCCAGTCCCGGGTCTCCAGATGGATCCGTTTGCGACGGAATCCAATCGCAAAATAGATTGTTACGTAGCCCCCAACCTGGACCCTCAGGCTTATGCCACGGGCTCTATGATTCTAGATTGGAATACCTGGAGGACGATTTATCTGTTTCTTCCGGTGAATCTCCAGCTGAAAGTTCTGCACAAACTCAGATCCATCAAAGGTCAATGGCCCTCTAGGCACAAGTCCAGGTTTGAGTTTTCTTGTCACTTCATTTGCGAGATGACAAATGCAAAATCAGCTCCAGTTTATTCAAAAGTATAGCAGTTACAACTAACACCTTAGGCACTCTTTAGGGCAAGCCATTTCAGATTTTCATAATAATAAGAGCAACTCAAATAATTTTGTCAGTTGATGTTTATAATAATCGAGACACTCAACAATTTCACTGATTTTTTTAAGCAATAATAGTCGAGAAACTCAACAATTTCACTGATTTTTTAAGCAAGTCCATGTAATCCAACTTTATCTTAGGATAATGCTTAGATAACAAAGTCTAAGATAAGGGACAGAATTAAGTTTTAGCTCTAATTTTTCAAAATGGTATGGTAGCAGAATGTGTTTGAACATTCTTTTATTGATAGGTTGTATTATCAAATGTTTACAGGTTGTAAATTTAGAGAAGGCAAGAAGAGTTGATAAGGATCTAAATTGAGTAAGTTTGTTGCCTGGTTATCACTTGCTCACCACTGGGTTAATATTTTATTAAGTAATGTGACCTAGAGGTGAGACTCGTCAAAATAATTGAAGGTCTTTGTTGATTTAAAATTGCACAGATGAGAAGGTGGGGGGGAGAGGTAGCTCATCAGGTGCTTCTTCCCTAGGTTATGAGTTCTACAATGGCAATCTCCAGAGGAGAACACATGTAAAGAAATTTTTCTTTTGTTAAACCATTGAAACCGCATTATTTATAGATGCAAGAAATATGACCTAGAGGTAATAAAATATATAAAACTTTATTGTTAAAATTTCATTTAAACAAAAGTTTGATAAGTCACTTAATAGAAAGTATTAACCAGCTCACCATAGCTTTACTCATAAGCAAACACTCAAAGCAATAATTTTATTTTGTTTAAGTTAAGCTGTCTACTATCTATTTTTATAGAACAGTAAATACTACTGGTTTTATGTCTTAAGTTTTAGATTTTATCCATAGGGAAATGTAAGTTCCTAGGGGGTATATACATATTTCTGGAGATTCAAAGTAGGACAATTTATTAAGAACTCAATGAGAAAATAATTACCAATAGTAATACAGTACTGTACTGCAAACAACCAGGGAAAATTCTGGACAGAATTCAATGGTGCTGTAAATTCTTAAAATTCCAGGTTCCAGATGTCACAAGAATACTTGTTAGACTACCATACTTTTTCTGTCTGTTTGGAAAAACTCAGTCTATGGACATTCAAAACCAAGAATGTGAGCAAATATGAAAATGATGGGCTGCCATGAATTCTGAAAAGCTTTCCAATTTTTGGTTTTCTTATACAGTATTATTTTTCCAGTTATCGTCAACCTCAATTCAGTATATTTCTCAATAATTCCAACACAAAGTCTGAAATTCTATCCAGAATTAAATAAAATTTTAGAGCAATACGTTAACCTCAGTAAAAATCTCAAAGAAAAGCAGATATAAATTAGAATTGCTAAAACTCACCATTAATTTACTACCTAGAAGAAGACGGGCCTTCTCTTCTTCATTCGGTGTAGCAGTGTCATCAGCTCGGAAATGGGCTAAATTTAACTTATGTTTGATTGCCTGTAAATAGGTAATATGAATTATTCTACAATACTTAAAGATATATATACACTTATTTTCATTTTCATACATCTATTATACAAGGCAAAGTATACTGGTGATCATAAATACAAATAAAAATCTCTTCTTTACAAAACATCTATCACAATTGTTCTTAAATAATAATGCACCTACATATTCCTAATCCTTATCCCATCTCTTGTGTGCTAGCTGCCTAAATATGAAAAACCCAGAAGTGGGGCAGAAATCTGGCATTACAGTAGCTGCTTAAACATACAGTACAGTACTATAATGCTCAAATGGTGTATACATTTGAATGAGGTTACAATATCTATGCAAAGTAGCCATTTACTCGTAAAGTTAATTTACAAGCTAAAGGTACAAAACTAACTCCTTTATATATGTATGTATTTCTAAAGTTTAAGACAAAATCTTAATTAATTGTAATTATAGTGTAACTTAGTCAAAATTTAACTGATTGAGAGCTGTAAGGAACATTGCAATGAGTGAGGTGGTCATTACTGCATAGATCAACAAGAGACTTGCTTACAGGAAGCTCCCTATTTTGTTTTGTAACATTTTCTTCTTACTCTGTATGCAAACAATAAGACATACAGTCACAATCAATAATCTTTAGACAATTGTGTACGTGTGAGTTAGCATAATCTCTAATCTTTAAAAGTAGTGCCTGTACTTGTCCAGTGGGACAAGGACCCAGTAAATGTAAGTGACATTTGTTTACATAAATGGCATAAATAATAATTAAACAAGTTTATATCTTTATGGATGCCTAACGTGATCTCTCAAATACTTCAGCTCTGATATCCATATAACTGGAGCTATTTACCAAGATGGTACAGTAGTTGGTATATGAGGAAGATACACATAGCTAGGTCCCAAATTGGAATAAATCTAGTAAGACAGTAATGAGTGTGTGAAACATGATTTAAATGGGAATGTTAGGGCTACAAGATCAATAAACAGGCTCTGAAAAATTATTGTACAGTATGCAGCAAAACTGGTGATACTTTTTTATTTCTGCTTCCGACATGCGTTGCTCTTAAGTTGCCACTTAGTATTAAATCTTACATTTCACTTTGTAAACATGTATATGTATGAGATAACGTTTGTTACTTGTTATGGATAATTTTATCATTGAATAATATTGGATTGTTAAAAAAAACATTTCATGCTAAAATGATACTTCAGAACACAAAATTTAATATGTTACTGTAGCAAGAGTCTCTTTATCAACGTGACTCCGCGAGAGTCAGTGAGACTAGTCTTTGAGCTGTCTGTCTGGATAGAAGGATTCATATGGGGAAAGAGGGCATCTAGATAGAGAACAGTTTAATCAGTGCGCTATAATCAATTGATAATCTATGCATCTGGGATATGATATAAAAGTTATTACTTATTTTTTGCTTATGTTGTTTTGTGTATAAAACAAACCTTAGTTAAGACTGTGATTTCAAAACTTGCAACAAATTATTACAAGTCAGAGTTTAGATTATGGTCAATGCTACTTATATAATTCTAGTCTCCGAATGGGTTTTTTTCAGTTTGAGGAAAAATAAATAAATGAATAAATAAATAAAGAAGCAAGGTGGAGAGTTATCTTCGCTATTAGAAATATAATCAATTCTACCTTTCTATTATTTTACTTTTACTTTACGAATGGAAGACTATAATCAGGTCAAGCATATTCAACCACAGGTGTTATGTGTAGATTCTACAGAAAGACAATAACAACATATCTAAAATTATATTAATAACGATAATAATAATAATAATAATAATAATAATAATAATAATAATAATAATAATAATAATAATAATAACAATAATAATGGTGATGATGATGAGAGGATGGCTCTGGAGTCTAGGCCTATGCTATTGGTTTTATATCTCTTTGTCTTCTTCTGTGGTTGTGCAACGGGGTCTCTCACCTACTTGGATGGCTTTTCAAATTTTCTCCTTCATTGAATCATTTAGCCATCTATAAACAGTCGTTTTGTTGATGCTGAGACGATTGGTTACTTAGATTTTTTTTATATAGAGAATCTGGTGAAATAAGCTTAAATAGAGTTACAGTTATTAGCTCTAGCCATATTTGACAGATGATTTCCTTGTGAGAGTGCCATCGTGAGACTGCCAGTTGATGTCCGGTTAGACCCCGCCCACAACTACATCTTCGATACGTTCTTTACGTTAAATACATAACTATGGTGGCTAAAAAGTTAGACTATTTAAGCAATAATTTTCTTTTTCATTTTTATCATAATTAAAGATTATTGGGTTAATTTTTTCATAATGATCTAGCTGATGCTTTGATAAAAAATATCCCATAAATTCTTTAAAATCATGCTTAATGAACTGTATCTTTAATTGAACAAAGTTTCAAAATGCTTCGTCCTGGGAACCTAGTCTAATTAGAAATGTGAAGAATCTGAGAGTTGCCAGTTAGTGACTTTCAAACGAAAATCACCAAATTCAGGTATCACCAGTTTTGCTGTATACTGTACAAGATAACTTTCAGGTCTGTTGTAAATTTCAGAAGCAATTTTTTTCAACAGGTGAAAGCCATTAATACTATACTAAAAAATCATCCATTAGCTAGGCTTAGAACTGGCTCAAGTATAAAATCTTGGTCCAAAAGATACTGAATCCCAATGGCTCCTATTGCTTTGTGAAATCCACTGCTGTATTACATAACTATGCTAGTTCTTTGCTGAGAATAAACCTGGTCTTCAATATCCATCATCCTCGCTATATGAGCACCCGATTCATTTTTTGTCTGAAACATTCCTGCACTAATCAAATTCTAATAGATAGGCCTTCTCCAACATGAGGCTCAATTCTACACAGTTTTCTAGAAGTTTTATTCCAGCTGTGACCAAGTTATGGAAGGATCTTCCTAATCAGGTAGTTGAATCGATAGATCCTCAAAAGTTTAAACATGCAGCAAATGCTTTTATTTCGAACAGGCTAACATAAGTTTTTTTTTTTATAGTTTATATAGAAAAGGCCTGGTTTAATGTTGATACTGTTCTTAAAATATTTCATTTCAATTGTTCATAACTTCTCATATAATTTATGTCCTTATTTCTTTTCCTCACTGCGGTATTTTTCCCTGTGCGAGCCCTTGGGCTTATATCCTGGTTTTCCAACTAGGGTTGTTGCTTAGCCTCTAGTAATAATAATAATAATAATAATAATAATAATAATAATCTTCATTCTTAAAATAATCCATAATTATCTTGATTGCAGCTTACAAATTTGACAAGACAAAAAAATAAAAAACTGCCACGATTTAGCCAATCTGGCAAACTGAATGAGAATGATTGCAGCTTAAAAATGGCGAGAAAAAATAATAATGAATAAAGATATTCTTATCACTGAAATTACCAAACAACCCAATTGAGAATTCACAAAAACAATCAATCACAGTACAAAAATGTTATTTTTATTAGTAAAATAAATTTTTGAATATACTTACCCGATAATCATGTAGCTGTCAACTCCGTTGCCCGACAGAATTCTATGGAGGGATACGCCAGCTATCACAATACTAGAAGGGGGTGTATTTACCAGCGCCACCTGTGGCCAGGTACTCAAGTACTTCTTGTTGACACCTCCTCAATTATTCCTCGGTCCACTGGTTCTCTATGGGGAGGAAGGGAGGGTCGATTAAATCATGATTATCGGGTAAGTATATTCAAAAATTTATTTTACTAATAAAAATAACATTTTTCAATATTAAACTTACCCGATAATCATGTAGCTGATTCACACCCAGGGGGGTGGGTGAAAAACCAGTGTACAAGACTAAAGGATAGCTAAGTATCCCGTATTTCATATAATCAGTTATCCACAATAACAATGAAATAATAAGTACCTGGTAAGGAAGTCGACTTGAACCGTTACTCTGCTTTTAATAAGATCGTCTTCCTTACTGAGCGCAGCGTTCCTCTTGGGAGGCTGAATCAACTCAAAGGTGCTAAAGTATACAGGGCTGCAACCCATACTAAAGGACCTCATCACAACCTTTAACCTCGGCGCTTCTCAAGAAAGAATTGACCACCCGCCAAATCAACAAGGATGTGGAAGGCTTCTTAGCCGACCGTACAACCCATAAAAAGTATTCAAGAGAAAGGTTAAAAGGTTATGGGATTATGGAAATGTAGTGGCTGAGCCCTCGCCTACTACTGCATTCGTTGCTACGAATGGTCCCAGGGTGTAGCAGTACTCGTAAAGAGACTGGACATCTTTGAGATGGAATGATGCGAACACTGACTTGCTTCTCCAATAGGTTGCATCCATAACACTCTGCAGAGAATGGTTCTGTTTGAAGGCCACTGAAGTAGCCACAGCTCCCACTTCATGTGTCCTTACCTTCAGCAAAGCAAGGTCTTCTTCCTTCAGACGAGAATGTGTTTCTCTAATCAGAAGCCTGAATAGTAAGAAACTGAGTTCTTAGAACTTGGAAAAGAAGGTTTCTTGATAGCACACTATAAGGCTTCTGATTGTCCTTGTAAAGGTTAAGACCTTTTTAGATAGTACCTAAGAGCTCTAACTGGGCAAAGTACTCTTTTCAGATCATTCCCCACCAAGTTGGACAGGCTTGGGATCTCGAACGACTTAGGCCAAGGACGTGAAGGAAGCTCGTTTAGCAAAAACCGAGCTGCAAGGAACATGTAGCCGTTTCAGATGTGAAAACAATGATCCTGCTGAAGGCGTGGATCTCACTTACTCTTTTAGCTGTTGTCAAGCACACGAGGAAAAGAGTTTTTAATGTGAGGTCCTAAAAAGAGGCTGATTGGAGAGGTTCAAATCTTGATGACATAAGGAACCTTAGGACCACGTCTAGATTCCAGCCTGGAGTGGACAACCGACGTTCCTTTGAGGTCTCAAAAGACCTAGGGAGGTCCTGTAGATCTTTGTTGGTGGAAAGATCCAAGCCTCTGTGGCGGAAAACCGCTGCCAACATACTTCTGTAACCCTTGATCGTAGGAGCTGAAAGGGATCTTACTTTCCTTAGATATAACAGGAAGTCAGCAAACTGGGTTACAGTGGTACTGGTTGAGGAAACTGCATTGGTCTTGTACCAGCTACGGAAGACTTCCCCTTGAGACTGATAGATTCTGAGAGTGGATGTTCTCCTTGCTTTGACAATCGCTCTGGCTGCCTCCTTCGAAAAGCCCCTAGCTCTTGAGAGTCTTTCGAAAGTCTGAAGGCAGTCAGACGAAGAGCGTGGAGGATTGGGTGTACCTTCTTTACGTGAGGTAGACTTAGAAGGTTCACTCCTAGAGGAAGAGTCCTGGGAATGTCGACCAGCCATTGCAGTACCTCTAAGAACCATTCTCTCGCGGACCAGAGCGGAGCCAACCAACGTCAGCCGTGTCCCTTAGTGAGAGGAGAACTTCTGAAGTACTCTGTTGACAATCTTGAACGGCGGGAATGCATACAGGTCGAGATGGAACCAATCCAGCAGAAAAGCATCCACGTGAACTGCTGCTGGGTCTGGAATCGGAGAACAATACAACAGGAGTCTCTAGGTTATCGAGGTAGTGAACAGATCTATGGTTGGCTGACCCCACAGGGCCCAAAGTCTGTTGCAAACATTCTTGAGAAGGGTCCACTCTGTGGGGATGACCTGACCCTTCCGTCTGAGGTGATCTGCCATGACATTCATACCGCCCTGAATGAACCTCGTTACCAGTTAGCTTTCGATCTAAAGACCAGATGAGTAGGTCCCTTGCGATCTAGAACAACTTCCACGAAAGAGTCCCTCCCTGCTTGAAGATGTAAGCCAGGGCTGTGGTGTTGTCAGAGTCCACCTCCACCACTTTGTTAAGCTGGAGGGACTTGAAGTTTATCAAGGCCAGAATAACCGCCAACAACTTCTTGCAAATGATGTGAAGTGTCCTTTGCTCCTGATTCCATGTTCCCGAGCATTCTTGTCCGTCCAAAGTCGCACCCCAGCCCGTGTCTGATGCGTCCGAGAGGAGACGGCGGTCGTGTTTCTGAACAGCCAAAGATAGCCTTCCTTGAGAAGAAAGCTGTTCTTACACCACGCGAGAGAAGACCTCCTCTCTTCGGAAACAGGAACTGAGACCGTCTCTAGCGTCATGTCCTTTATCCAGTGAGCAGCTAGATGATACTGAAGGGAGGGGAGGTGGAGTCTCCCTAACACGATGAACAGGGCCAGCGATGAAAGTGTCCCTGTTAGACTCATCCACTACCTGACTGAGCATCGGTTCCTTCTCAGCATGCTCTGGATGCATTCTAGGGCTTGGAAGATCCTTGGGGCCGACGGAAAAGTCCGAAAAGCTCGACTCTGAAGATCCATACCCAAGGAGACAATGGTCTGGGATGGAACGAGCTGAGACTCCTCAAAATTGACCAGGAGGCCCAGTTCCTTGGTCAGATCCATAGTCCATTTGAAAATCTCCAGACAGCGACGACTTGTGGGAGCTCTTAAAAGCCAGTCGTCTGACGGAGCCGGACACAAGATCATGATACTGCTGCACAGTCTGTGAACTGTCAATCATGGGCAAGCGAGGAAGTACAGTGACAACCCGAATCTGTCTAGACTGTCTGGGTCGTACAGACAACTCCTTAACGGGTTGCTGAGGTTGCCGCACTGCGTCACAACAAGTCACTTCTGTTGGTTGTTGAACGTCTTCCCCGTGACACATTGACTCCGTAAACAAAAAATCCTCTAACAAGGACTAAGCTTGGACTGCATGTCATGCAACACAGCTCAAGGTCTATGGGAGCAGGTGTGGTAACAGACGGGATTAGCGACTGAAGTGGAACCATAACCTTCCCTGGAAGCATGTTATGCTTAAATAAAAGTCCATAAGAGGTTATGCAGCTAAAGGCTCCCTCCAAATGACAGAGTCCTCAAGGGAATATCAGAAGGAGGGAGAAAAGAACTTTCTCATCTACAGGGACCTTATCCTAGAAAAGCTAAGTTCTCTGAGTGAGGGTTCACTGGTGCAAAAGCAGCAGACTAGAAGGCAACGTTATGAAACTGCTTGACAGTCTAGTGAGTTGGCAACAACCCAAGATGTGTGACTGAGAAGCATGCGGTGAGGTATGCAGAGCATGATGTATGCAGAGTATGCTGTATGCAGAGCATGCTGTATGTAGAGCATGTTGTATGCAGAGCATGCTGAATGCAGAGCATGCTGTATGCAGAGCATGTTGTATGCAGAGCATGCTGAATGCAGAGCATGCTGTATGCTGAGCATGTAGTAAGCAGAGCCTGCTGTAAGCAGAGCCTGCTGTAAGGAAAGCAGAGCGTGTGCATGGCGTTTAACATTTCTCAGAAATTCCATGACCAGTGCTAGAGTGCTTTATGCATGCTTGCATGGGGTTTAAAAATCAAAATAATGTTTACCTTACATTCATAACTCATGATTCATATTTTTGCCATGGTTTGAAAATGGAGGTAAGGTATGCTGAACAGCAGAGTCAGAACGAGCTGGAACAACAATAGTTGTGGTTTCCTCTTCAAGACTCTGTTGAGGGAACACCTGAGGCTCAGTCTGCAAAGGCTGAATAAAAGACAAGCAGAAGGAAGGCGCATGGGTGGAGGAGGCTGACTCCTAGCATGAGTGGTTGAACCCAAGGGTTGCGCTTGCTGAGCGGTTGGCGGAAGCGGAGTAGCAAGTTCCAGTTCCTGTGGTGTGAGCGGAGCGCGATGAGGAAGAGGCTGCGCAGAACAAGGTAAATGTCTCGCAAGCTGAGGCTCCTGAGGCGCAAGGCTAAGGTGTTGTGGTGCTTGCCTTGTGGAGGGTTGAGCTCGCTGCAGCGAGAGCTGAGGAGACTGACTCATGGACGGGAGAGGTTGTTGTACCTCAACCGAGTGTTGCATCACTGGTGGAGCAGCAAGTGGAGGCGGAGGAAGAGAGGTATAATCCTCCTGATCCCATTGTCAAGGTTGCCTTAAGGAAGGCGGAGGCTGAACACCACTGGGAACAGCAAACTCAGCACGTGGCTCAACATCGTACGCCTGGCAGGTGGTACTGCGATCAGGCGGAGCGAGCGTAGGCGGAGGGAGTGTAGGCGGAGGCGGAGGAGCAACACTCTCAGCCCGACACTCACGCATCAAGTCCGAAAGCTGTGCTTGCATGGACTGTAGTAGAGTCCACAACATCGTACGCCTGGCAGGTGGTACTGCGATCAGGCGGAGCGAGTGTAGGCGGAGGGAGTGTAGGCGGAGGCGGAGAAGCAACACTCTCAGCCCGACACTCACGCATCAAGTCCGAAAGCTGTGCTTGCATGGACTGTAGTAGAGTCCACAACATCGTACGCCTGGCAGGTGGTACTGCGATCAGGCGGAGCGAGTGTAGGCGGAGGGAGTGTAGGCGGAGGCGGAGGAGCAACACTCTCAGCCCGACACTCACGCATCAAGTCCGAAAGCTGTGCTTGCATGGACTGTAGTAGAGTCCACAACATCGTACGCCTGGCAGGTGGTACTGCGATCAGGCGGAGCGAGCATAGGCGGAGGGAGTGTAGGCGGAGGCGGAGGCGCAACACTCTCAGCCCGACACTCACGCATCAAGTCCGAAAGCAGTGCTTGCATGGATTGTAGTAGAGTCCACTTGGGGTCGGCAGAAACTACAGTAGGCTGATGTAAAGCCTTAACAGTCGAGCTCTGTTGTGGCAGAACCTTACTCCTCTTAGGCGGAGTGCATTCAACTGATGACTGAGGAGAGTCAGAGCTAACCCAATGACTGTGAACTCTAACTTCGTACGTCTGGCATAGGTCTGGACTTTACGTTTAAAAGGTCTTGAGACCTGAGACCAGCGTTTTCTCCCCTAAATTTCTTCTGCAGACGAGCAAAATAAGGGCTCAATCGTCTGCGGGTGGGAGTGACGGTCTCGGTAAGACACGCCCACAACCACCGAGGATACTTCTGTGCGCCGATCAAGGCCTGCTGAACCCTTCTGCCCTTCGACATTGCTTCTCCCCTGGGCTTGGGAGCTTGCAAGAGGTCCCGGACTGGGAGGACGACTGGCGCGCACAAAAGTACCCTCACGCACAACACTGACATACTTTGCGCTAATCACTTATCACTTTGATTTCTGTTTGCACTTATTTCACTGAACTCGAAACTTTAAGTGGTTTGTACCTGAAACACGCAATTCTATCCTTTCTCAAAAGTTAGTAATTGCGAAAACAGAATTACAATGTAACAGAAAAATCTAATGAAAGATAATTCAGTGGCTGGAAAGAGACTAAACACTAGATCACTCTAGAAACGTTTAGTTTCTTCCCCTAAAGAGACTAGGGAGAAGAGCAAAAACGATAACGACGTTACTCGTACGCCTGGCAGGCTTGAATGAAACGTTTATCCTCTTTCTCCCTACGTCTCTATCTCTCTCTCTCTCTCTCTCTCTTGACTTAGAACCTGAGAGAAGAGCCCAATCATATATATCGTTAAAACATATTATTGTTAAAGGAAAAAAACTGAAAAGTTCCTTTATTAGGATCAAAACCATTAAGTTAAGAAAGAATGAACAAAACGCTAGACACGGTTACTCTTACTGCAACGTGAAACCGTGAACATTCTTTCTCTATCGTAACGATAGAGTGCAAGTTGAACGTTCTGAACGTCAACAACTGCAGAGACAAAACAAAACGTTAGTTCAACTTTGAAAACAGTACGAGACTATCAAAGAAATTCTTTCAAACTCTGTGGCGGAAATAGCATAATATGTTAACAGGTAAAACCGAAATGACGGGCTCAATGTTAATTAACTTCGGTACCAAGAAAAGACCGCCTACTATTAGGAAGGTCGAATATAAACAAATATAAAAATTAATTTTAATAAGTTTATAATAAAAGGAAGTTAATCGAAGAGGCCTATAAGAGGCGGAGAGATATAAAATAAATCTATAACTTTTGTTAAGCAAAATTAAGAAAGAGAGTCTATACTCTCTTAGACACCAACACTTCCGTCTAAGGGAAGGGTCGGCCATTGAAAAGTGAACGAGAGTTCATACTCTCTTCGTCACCATAATTAATCAAATTAATTCCAAAAGCTAACTAAGCTAATATAGAAGTTTCCAGTAAAGCGACAGCCGAAATCAAAGAGAAATACTTCACCAAAGTCGTGAAAATACTCCAAGAACATAAGCGTATCCCAGAACGTCTTGCCGGAAGCACGACAGAGGAATAATTGAGGAGGTGTCAACAAGAAGTACTTGAGTACCTGGCCACAGGTGGCGCTGGTAAATACACCCCCTTCTAGTATTGTGATAGCTGGCGTATCCCTCCATAGAATTCTGTCGGGCAACGGAGTTGACAGCTACATGATTATCGGGTAAGTTTAATATTGAAAAAGCGGAGTTTAGATTTGTTTCTTGTTAAATTTAATGATTCATTTTTATAAAGATTTTACAAAGAATTTTAAAGTATTTGAAAGGAAGGCCTACATAATCAATTAGAAGAATCAGATCATAAAATAATTTTCAGATAGATCCTGAAGAATTTTCTGTTCAACATATTCAATTTCCTTTGAATTTATCCACAAATCAAAACAACTCACCTGTGATAACAAAGCTGACTTTGAGTCCTGTTTCATTGCCATAAGGAAATCAAGCCAAGTCCAAGTAACATTGTGGTATTCGAGGGTTGGAATAACGAGCCTGAAGTTGGCGACATCTTCAAGATTTTTCTCTTTCTTTCCTTTATAACTCACTTTAACAGGTAACTCAGGGATTTTGATATAGACAAAGAGTTTATTTTGTTCTGCTCGTTGCTGTAGGGATAGAAAGTAATGCCTTGCTTACTGAACCTAAATATATATAATAAATTTTTGTTTTATGTTAAAATGTAATACAGTAATTACCAAAATTTGCGATAACAGAAGAAATACTGCATTTTCTTGTAGGGAATAATGTTTTTGGTTTATTGAGATCATTTTACTAACTACCCTGTAACTATGAAAGTGAATTTTTTTTCAGGATTTTGTGTTTTTCTTCGTACACCCCCATATATTGGTACAGGTATACCGGCTTGGCCCCTTAAAGATCCTATTTCAATACAAACCCATCTGATCTACACCTAATCACCTGGAGGCTATCAACCGTATCCTTGAACCTAGGGTTTTTGCAGCTCTCTGGGATGTCCTTTAACCCTTTTACCCCCAAAGGACTTACTGGTACGTTTCACAAAACCCATCCCTTTACCACCATGGACGTACCGGTACGTCCTTGCAAAAAACTGCTACTGTATTTATATTTTGTATTGCATATTTTTGATAATTTTTTCAGAAACTTCAGGCATTTTCCAAGAGAATGAGACCAACCTGACCTCTCTCTATGACGAAAATTAAGGCTGTTAGAGCAATTTAAATGAATTATATTGCAAAATGTGCTTAAAAAAATAACCCCTGGGGGTAAAGGGTTGTTAAGTTCCAAACAGCCTGGGGGTAAAAGGGTTAAAGGATAGTTTCCTACAGAAAGTACAATTATTTTGTGTCAAGGTCGCAAGTTTGTTTATTTTCATTGGTGCCAATATAAGAATGCATCAATAATTAGAACTTTTCTTCTTAACCTGATGAGCCTTCTATCAAAGGCATCCTCTTCCATCAAACCTCTTCTCTCCATATTATCCTTCATCTTATCTCAATCTCTGCATTCCTCTTGATAATCTTATCAAAATCTTTATAGTGTTCTTTTATAAAAAATAATTTTCAGTCTAAGCCTTTAAGAGATTTAGATTAATGCTTAACTCTGTACTCAGGCATCTGGGATTACAGCAGATCTAGCCATTACAGGTTATTATAAATGATGTATTTAAAAGGCCTCCAGGAATCAGGTCAACATCTCAGAATCTGGATGTGGTTTTTCAGTATTTAAAAGAGCAAATTTATGAATATTTGTAAAATATTTCCCTTATAGATTTCCCGGCTTAAAGGCCTTTTCTATTGACACTGCCTTCAGCTAAATACATAATATACTGCAACCACCATCTTTTAAGGTGGGCTTTGGGAGTACAAGATGATTTTGTGTTCTTTGCCTTTCTTCAGAGCAAAATTATTTCAAGATCAAGTCTGAAATGGTTGTATGTATTTCATCAGAAATAGTTTTATTTATCCGGTGCCCGTTCAATATGTTTTGGCCAAATTCTGGACATTACAGGTAGTATCCCTAAATTTCTAAGTGGGATTTAAATTTCAATTTGTTCTCTGACCAAAAATACAAGGTCATATTTAGTTAAAAGTTTGGTGACAGAAACACACGAAGAACTGATACAAAAGCTTATAAAAACTTTGAAGGTTAAGGTTCAGGATATTTGGGATGAATTTTAGTCACAGTTCAATAGCGTACCATGTTGGTGTTTGCTGAACATTATCTTAAAGAATTCTGACTTTCTTATTGGATTGGTAGCTCTAGACCTTATAGTGGATACCAGTGATGTGGTCTTTGAATTTTTTTTTTAGTTGAACTCCTTTATAGTTTTATTTTCAAAATATTTCAATCATCTTTAGAAAAACAATATGGAGTCTGATATTTCAAACTATATTTCCATCAATTTAGACCAGTTAAGTCAAGGATGTTAAATATGATATTTTAATTATAAAATAAATTTTTGAATATACTTACCCGGTGAATATATATAGCTGCAACTCTGTTGCTCGACAGACAAAAAACTGTAAAAAACTCGCCAGCGATCGCTATACAGGTTGCGGGTGTGCCCATCAGCGCCAACTGTCGGCCAGATACCATACTCAATGTAAACAAAGACTCAATTTCTTCTCATCCCACTGCGTCTCTATTGGGGAGGAAGGGAGGGTCGTTTAATTTATATATTCACCGGGTAAGTATATTCAAAAATTTATTTTATAATTAAAATATCATTTTTAAATATTTAACTTAGCCGGTGAATATATATAGCTGATTCACACCCAGGGTGGTGGGTAGAGACCAGTTAAATATGTTTACATCTTATGAGCTAAGAGTTTTTATTTCATTTTAGAAGTTATCAAAATAACAAAAACCAAATAAATAGGTACCTGGTAAGGAAGTCGACTTAGACGATTACTCTGCCTTATAAGTACGTCTTCCTTACGGAGCCTCGCGATCCTCTTAGGATGCTGACAGACCACTAGGAGCTGAAGTATCAAGGGCTGCAACCCATACAACAGGACCTCATCAAACCCCTAATCTGGGCGCTCTCAAGAAATGACTTTGACCACCCGCCAAATCAACCAGGATGCGAAAGGCTTCTTAGCCTTCCGGACAACCCATAAAAAACAACATTAAAAACATTTCAAGAGACAGATTAAAAGGATATGGAATTAGGGAATTGTAGTGGTTGAGCCCTCACCCACTACTGCACTCGCTGCTACGAATGGTCCCAGTGTGTAGCAGTTCTCGTAAAGAGACTGGACATCTTTCAAGTAAAATGACGCGAACACTGACTTGCTTCTCCAATAGGTTGCGTCCATTATACTTTGCAGAGATCTATTTTGCTTAAAGGCCACAGAAGTTGCTACAGCTCTAACTTCGTGCGTCTTCACCTTAAGCAAAGCTCGGTCTTCCTCACTCAGATGTGAATGAGCTTCACGTATTAACAATCTGATAAAGTATGACAAAGCATTCTTTGACATAGGCAAGGATGGTTTCTTAACTGAACACCATAAAGCTTCAGATTGGCCTCATAAAGGTTTAGTACGCTTTAAATAGAACTTAAGAGCTCTAACAGGGCATAAGACTCTTTCTAGTTCATTGCCTACGATCTCGGATAAGCTGGGAATATCGAAAGATTTAGGCCAAGGCCGAGAAGGCAGCTCATTTTTGGCTAGAAAACCAAGTTGCAGCGAACAAGTAGCTTTTTCCGACGAAAATCCGATGTTCTTGCTGAAGGCATGAATCTCACTGACTCTTTTAGCCGAGGCTAAGCATACCAGGAAAAGAGTCTTAAGAGTGAGATCTTTCAGGGAGGCTGATTGTAACGGCTCAAACCTGTCTGACATGAGGAATCTTAGTACCACGTCTAAATTCCATCCAGGGGTAGCCAAACGACGCTCCTTGGTGGTCTCAAAAGACTTAAGGAGGTCTTGCAGATCTTTATTGTTGGAAAGATCTAAGCCTCTATGCCGGAAGACCGATGCCAACATGCTTCTGTAGCCCTTGATAGTGGGAGCTGAAAGGGATCGTCCTTTTCTCAGGTATAAGAGAAAATCAGCTATTTGAGCTACAGAGGTACTGGTCGAGGATACAGAAACTGACTTGCACCAGTCTCGGAAGACTTCCCACTTCGATTGGTAGACTCTAATGGTAGACGCTCTCCTTGCTCTAGCAATCGCACTGGCTGCCTCCTTCGAAAAGCCTCTAGCTCTCGAGAGTCTTTCGATAGTCTGAAGACAGTCAGACGAAGAGCGTGGAGGCTTTGGTGTACCTTCTTTACGTGTGGCTGACGTAGAAGGTCTACCCTTAGAGGAAGACTTCTGGGAACGTCTACTAACCATCGAAGTACCTCGGTGAACCATTCTCTCGCGGGCCAGAGGGGAGCAACTAACGTCAACCTTGTCCCTTCGTGAGAGGCGAACTTCTGCAGTACCTTGTTGACAATCTTGAACGGTGGGAATGCGTAGAGATCCAGATGTGACCAATCTAGGAGGAAGGCATCAATATGTATTGCTGCTGGGTCCGGGACTGGGGAGCAATAGATTGGAAGCCTCTTGGTCAGCGAGGTTGCAAAGAGATCTATGGTTGGTTGACCCCAAGTGGCCCAAAGTCTCTTGCACACATCCTTGTGGAGGGTCCATTCGGTTGGAATTACTTGCCCTTTCCGACTGAGACAATCTGCTATGACGTTCAAGTCGCCTTGGATGAACCTCGTTACTAGGGAGATGTCTTGACCTTTTGACCAGATGAGCAGGTCCCTTGCGATCTCGTACAACGTCAGTGAGTGGGTACCTCCTTGTTTGGAGATGTACGGCAAGGCCGTGGTGTTGTCCGAGTTTACTTCCACCACTTTGCCTCGAAGGAGATACTCGAAGCTTTTCAAGGCCAGATGAACTGCCAACAGCTCCTTGCAGTTGATATGCATGCTCCTCTGACTCGAGTTCCACAGACCTGAGCATTCCCGACCGTCCAGTGTCGCGCCCCAGCCCAAGTCCGATGCGTCCGAGAAGAGAACGTGGTTGGGAGTCTGAACAGCCAGGGGAAGACCCTCTCTTAGTTTGATATTGTCCTTCCACCAAGTCAGACAAGACTTTATCTTTCCGGAAATCGGGATCGAGCGTCTTGTCCTTTTTCCAGTGAAAAGCCAGATGGAATCGAAGAGGACGGAGGTGTAGTCTTCCTAGTGATACAAATTGTTCCAGGGATGACAGCGTCCCTACCAGACTCATCCACAGCCTGACTGAGCAGCGTTCCTTCTTCAGCATCTTCTGGATGGATAGCAGGGCTTGATCTATTCTGGGGGCCGACGGAAAAGCCCAAAAAGCTAGACTGTGAATCTCCATCCCTAAATACAGAATAGTTTGGGATGGGACCAGCTGCGACTTTTCCAAATTGACTAGGAGTCCCAATTCCTTGGTCAGATCTAGAGTCCACTTGAGATCCTTCAGACAGCGACGACTGGAAGAGGCTCTGAGAAGCCAGTCGTCCAAATAAAGGGAGGCTCGGATGTCCGATAAGTGGAGGAATTTGGCCACATTCCTCATCAGCCTCGTAAACACGAGAGGAGCTGTGCTTAGGCCAAAGCACAGGGCCCGAAACTGGTAGACCACATCTTCGAAGACGAATCTCAGAAAAGGTTGGGAGTCTGAGTGAATGGGGATGTGGAAGTAGGCGTCCCTTAGGTCTAGCGAGACCATCCAGTCTTCCTTTCTGACCGCTGCTAAGACTGACTTTGTGGTCTCCATGGAGAACTTCGTCTTTGTGACAAAGACATTCAGAGCACTGACGTCTAGCACCGGTCTCCAACCTCCTGTCTTCTTTGAAACTAGGAAGAGACGGTTGTAAAATCCCGGTGATCGAAGGTCCGAGACTTTGACCACCGCTCCCTTCTCTAGCAAAAGAGACACTTCCAGTTTCAGGGCTTGTCTCTTTTCTTCCTCTCTGTACCTGGGAGAGAGATCGATGGGGGACGTCGCTAGAGGGGGTTTGCGTACAAAAGGGATTTTGTACCCCTCTCTGAGTAACTTCACAGATTGTTGATCTGCGCCTCTCTTCTCCCAGGCTTGCCAGAAGTTCTTGAGTCTGGCTCCCACTGCTGTCTGAAGTTGCGGGCAGTCAGACTCTGCCCTTGGAGGACTTGGGTCCTTTCCTCTTCCCTCGTTTCCCTTCGGCACGAGCACCTCCTCTGCTGGAGGCTCTGCCACGAAAGGGCGGAATAAAGCGAGACGCTGGAGTGTCTATCCTCGGTCTAGCAGACAATGTAGGCAAAGGGGGAGCTTTGCGAGCCGAGGACGCAACTAGATCGTGGGTGTCCTTCTGAACTAACGAAGCGGCAATTTCCTTTACCAAGACTTCAGGAAACAGGCACTTGGAAAGGGGAGCAAAGAGAAGTTCAGATCTCTGGCATGGCGTAACTCCAGCAGACAGGAAAGAACAGAGAGACTTTCGCTTCTTCAGGACTCCGGACGTGAATGAGGCAGCTAGCTCATTGGACCCATCACGGACGTCCTTGTCCATGCAGGACATAATGAGCAAAGAAATATCCTTATCTGCAGAAGAGATTTTCCTGCTCAGGGCTCCTAAGCACCAGTCTAAAAAGTTAAAGACTTCGAAAGCCCTAAATATTCCTTTAAGAAGGTGGTCCAGGTCCGATGGTGACCAACAAATCTTCGAGCGTCTCATGGCAAGGCGGCGGGGAGAGTCTACAAGACTTGAGAAGTCGCCCTGGGCAGAGGCAGGAACTCCCAAGCCGAGAACTTCTCCCGTGGCATACCAGACGCTCGATCTAGAAGAGAGTTTAGATGGGGGAAAGGCAAATGCTGTCTTCCCTAAACTCTTCTTAGACTCTAACCAGTCTCCTAACAGCCGCAAAGCTCTCTTGGATGAGCGTGAGAGAACGAGTTTAGTAAAGGCAGGTGCGGTAGCAGGCACGCCTAATACAAACTCTGACGGAGGAGAACGAGGAGCCACAGAAACAAAATGGTCAGGAAACAACTCCTTGAATACAGCCATGACTTTTCTAAAGTCCAATGATGGTTGAGTTGCCTTAGGCTCGTCCAGTTCTGACGGTTGATCGTCTTGTTGTTCAGCAACGTCCTCATCTGATAGTTCCTCATCCGAAAACTGATGAGGAAACGGCAACGGAGTGGGCAACGTCTGGCTCGCTGAGTCCGGTCGCACTGGTGCATGCGTGACGGAGCCGGACGCAACGTCATGGAACTGCTGCACAGTCTGTGAACTGTCAACAACCATGGGTGCTCGAGGACGCACAGCGTCCACCCGAGACTGTCTAGACCGTCTGGGTTGTGCAGTCAACACCATACCGGGTTGCGGCGGTTGACGCACCGCGTCAAAACAAGTCACCTCTGATGGTTGCTGAACGTCCTGAACGTCAACAACCACCTCCGTGCGTCGCTTAACGTCAACGTGCGGCTGGCAACCCACACTGGGTCGCATCGGTGGAGGAACCACCTCAACTGGTAGACGCGAGAAGGTTACCTCAGCGTCAACAGGACGCACAACAGACCGCTTGGAAGGTTGTTGGCCAGAAGGTTCAGCAGCAACCTTCTCCGCATTAAAGTCCTCCACCAAGGACGCAAGCTTGGACTGCATGTCTTGCAGCAAAGCCCATTTAGGGTCTACGGGAGCAGGTGCGGAAACAGACGGGGTTAGCGGCTGAGGCGGTACCGCTTTGCCTCTCTTAGGCGGTGAGCAGTCATCAGATGACGGCAACGAGTCCGAACTGACCCAGTGGCTACAACCGGGACGTTGGACTTGTACTGAAGGGACCGACTTACGTTTTAAAGGTCGTGAGACCTTGGTCCAAAGTTTCTTACGAGAAACACCTTCGGACGATGAGGTAAAAACGGGCTCTCTCGTCTTACGTAGGTAGGGGCGATCTTGGGGAGATACGCCTGATACCATGGAGGGAACGTCTGTTCGCTGATCAAGGCCTCTCGAACCCATGCGTCGTACGACATTGCTTCTCCCCTGGGCTTGGGAGCTTGCAAGAGGTCCCGGACTAGGAGGACGACAGGCACGAACAGACGAACCCTCAAGCGCAACACTGTTCACAACACTTTCACTAGGCACTTTATCACTTCCCGCGGCACTTTGGCACTTTAGCTCCTTAACATCCGCCATGAGTTGATTGCGGTCACTTGCAAGGGACTCAACTCTCTCCCCCAAGGCATGGATAGCACGCATCATGTCAGCCATCGATGGTTCCTGAGTGCTAGGAGGGGGGTTAGGAACAACCACTACAGGGGAAGGAATAGGTTGAGGGGCATGAGGAGAGGAAAAATCTATCGACCTAGAAGAACTTCTCCTTACTCTATCTCTCTCTAGCCTGCATGTGTACTTCTCAAATTCGATAAAATCGAATTCCGAAAGGCCCACGCATTCCTCACACCGATCTTCCAATTGACAGGTTTTACCCCGACAATTGGAACAAACAGTGTGAGGGTCGAGAGAAGCCTTTGGAAGACGCCCAGAACAGTCCCTAGCATTGCATTTTCTAAACTTGGGAACTTGTGAAAGGTCAGCCATTTTGAATTGGTCAAGGGAAAATTCCAAAAAAAACGATCTAAGTCATCAACAATGAATCCGATACAAAAAAGAGTTCAAGGATTTATTTGAAGAAAAACCCTGCACAGCGAAAGCTCAAAACCAAAATAAAGTACTTCACCAAATATGATGGGAAAAAATCCAGGTTTCAACAGCGAGTAAAGTACGTCTTGTCGACACGTCGACAGAGAAGAAATTGAGTCTTTGTTTACATTGAGTATGGTATCTGGCCGACAGTTGGCGCTGATGGGCACACCCGCAACCTGTATAGCGATCGCTGGCGAGTTTTTTACAGTTTTTTGTCTGTCGAGCAACAGAGTTGCAGCTATATATATTCACCGGCTAAGTTAAATATTTAAAAATTTCATATGACATTTCAATTCTATTTTAGATTCCATCTCCACCAAAGTGTGAGAGTTAGCAATATTAACATCAAAGGAGGTTCATAGAAATGAACAGAATTTTAATAACATTTCTATACTCATCTGGTGTTCATATACATGGCCACCCTCCTCCTTATTTACTTGCGATGTCAAGGAATAGGGAATACTTTCAACTTCAAAACTGAATAACAAAGAACCCCTGGCACTTCACTTCTTCCCAAAAACCACCAGTGTGTCTCATTACTTTATCAGAGGCATGTGGCTATTGAAGGTAGGAAAATTTAATTATTTTTTTCTAATTTTGGGTAAACATTGATAAAATGAGCTTCTATAAAAGAACATCAGGTGTGTGTGGAAATAAAAAATTATACTATCAAAATTCTGTTATTTGAATGCACTGTAAAGAGAAACTTCAAGATAAATTAAACATCATTCTTCATCTATAAACAGTAGAATATTATTCATTGATATAATGAAGCATTGCTTCCAATATGTAGCCAATAAAAGTTGTAGAAGTTATTAAAATTTATATGTGGACTTCATTTTCTTTGTTTTATCTTTTCTATTTCAACAGGCCTTAAAATTCTAGAGAAATCATACCATGGGATGTTACTTCACAGTATCTATGGACTAAAACAATGATATGGAGAGATTAAGATACAACATTAGGTTTGGACAAACTTACACAAAAACCTTTAAGATTATAAAAGAACAAATTTATCTTACCTTCATAATTTCTACATCATCTTTGTCTTGAAGCGAAACATAAAAGTTGGACTCTTTGTGGGATTTTCTGAGGGAAGCATGTTTCTTGCTACCTTTTGAAGCTGCTGAAATGAGATACACAATTTAAATACAGGATAGGCAACCTCAATACAGTGAACCCTCGTTTATCGCGGTAGATAGGTTCCAGATGCGGGCGCGATAGGTGAAAATCCGCGAAGTAGTGACATCATATTTACCTATTTATTTAACATGTATATTCGGACTTTTAAAACCTTCCCTTGTACGTAGTACTGTTAACAAACCACCCTTTAATGTACAGAACACTTAATGCATGTACTACAGCACCCTAAACCACCCTAAACTAAAACAGGCACAAATATTAAAGGCGATTTTATATCATGCGTTTCCTAAACACCTAAAAAGCACGATAAAAAATGGCAACCAATGTTTTGTTTACGTTCACCTCTGATCATAATGAAGAAACAAACTCATTTAGTGTATAGTACACATATATGTATAGGTTAGTTTTTGCATCGATTATATTGATTATACAGTACTGTATGTTGATTTGTTTATTACCAATGTTTTAGTTTACGTATTTTTCTTAGGACTTCCAAATGAAATGTTTTTCTTTATGACGCCACCTGAAACGACGGCGTGTACGCTCAGTAAACAACCACGCTCAGAACAAACAAGGCATTTAACGCGCATGATGATAGTGATAAATAATGATACAGTACATACAGTATTTACAGTAAAAGCATTTACAAAATATGTTACCTTACAAATATAAATTATACAGTATTGTACGTAGCAAAGCAGGAAAACAATTTACGAGAGAGAGAGAGAGAGAGAGAGAGAGAGAGACAGAGAGAGAGAGAGAGAGAGAGAGAGAGAGAGAGAGAGAGAGAGAGAGAGAGAGAGAGAGAGAGAGAGAGAGAGAGAGATTGTTTTACGTACGTAAATGTAAATTTTAAACAAAGAAAATATGATAGGTTACAACATGTAGACTTTTAAAACCTTCCCTTTAACTTAATGGTTGCAGGCCTTGGCAAGCCGTTCTAATGTTAAGCCCGTTTCTTCGACATTTTCTTGGGTCTCTTCCTGGGTATCACTCTCTTCCTCACTTGCCGATTTCGTCAGGTCTTCGAGGTCTGCATCAGTTAGGGGCTGGGAATGGCAGTCCAACAACTCGTCGACGTCTTCAGTCGTCATGTCGCCAAACCCGTCACCTCCAATTATGGCAGCCAACTGCACAGATTTCCGTATTGCAGAGTGTTGGATTTCCGACGGAGTAAATCCCTTGTCGTCGTAAACAATATCGGGCCACAACTTCTTCCAGCTCGCATTCACGGTTGCAGGTTTCATCTCTTGAAGTGCCTTCTGAATATTCTGCAGGCACGTGGCTATGGTGTACTGCCGCCAGTACGCCTTCAAGTTAAAATCTTCATCCTCGTCATCTTGGGCAGCATCCACACACGCAACGAGGTCCGCCAAGGTATTCTTCGTGTAGAGGGCCTTGAACGCCCTGATAACCCCCTGGTCCATCGGTTGAATTAATGACGTGGTGTTGGGTGGCAGGAACTCAACCTGAATGCCCTCATGCGACAGGTCAGTTGTGTGTCCACCAGCGTTATCCATAAGGAGAAGGATCTTGAATGGCAAGCCCTTCTCTAAGAGATATTTGCTGACTTGCGGGATAAAACACTGATGGAACCAGTTGGAGGTCAGCATCTTCGTAATCCATGCTTTTTGATTATGCATCCAGTACACGGGAAGGAGATTCTTATTTTTATTTTTCAAAGCGCGAGGATTTTTCGACTTATAAATAAGCCCCGGCTTTAACAAAAATCCAGCAGCATTGCCACACATCACGAGGGTAACGCGATCCTTGAATGCTTTAAAGCCAGAGGCTTTGGCTTCCTCTTTGAACAGGAAAGTTCGCGACGGCATTCTCTTCCAAAACAAGCCAGTCTCATCCATATTAAAGACTTGTTCCGGCTTGTATCCACCTTCGGCGATAATATTCTTGAACGTCTGGTTCACGTAAGTTTCAGCAGCGGCAGTGTCAGCGGAAGCAGACTCCCCATGCAGGGAAACGCTTTTCAGGGCGAAGCGTTTCTGAAACTTCGCGAACTATCCTTTGCTTGCGGAAAAACGTTTCTGAGGCTGGGAATCAGTGGATGTCCCTGGTTGAGGATCATCTGCATCATCATCATCTTCAGCATGGTTGCCGTCGTCGTCTTTAGGTTCCTTTGCAGCAAAATTCTCATATAAGCTCAAAGTCTTTGTTTGGATGGTGTTCGTATCCAACGCTATGTTCTTCTTCCGGCAGTCGGCAATCCACACAGCTAAAGCACCTTCCATGCGTACGATCGTTTTATTACGCGTTGTAACGACTCGCTTCGCTGATCTGCTAAAGGTGATTGCAGCCGTCTTTCTAATGTTCGCCTCGTCCTTCTTGATATAGCGAACAGTAGATTCGTTGATGCCAAAATGGCGGCCGGCGGCCACATAACTTCTACCATCTTTTAACATGTCGAGAAGCGTAACCTTCTCAGCTATCGTCATCATCCTTCGGTGGCGTTTAGGCTCACTACCAGCCTTAAGAGAAGCAGAACGCTTGGGAGCCATTACAGTAGGATTTACAGTAACAAAAAGTTCAACTTAAAAAAGTCGCACACAGCACAGATTCACACACTTAAGAACGTCTACTCAGCGATACGCGGTAACAGAGAGTGGACGATCCAGCCCCGCGAGAACTTTGATGCTGCGGGTAGGAGATGCGGGCAAAACACCAATCACAGGCTAGATAACAAAACTTGAGTTCTGATTCGTCATCTATCAGCGCTTGAACCAATCACAACCCGTCTTACAGTACTATGATGCGTTGGTTACCTACTCATAGAAGATGCCCCGCGCATACCGAACGTACGTAGATTAAGTACAATACCGTAATAATAATAAATAATGATAATAATACTGTACAGTAATAATAATAATAATAATGATAATAATAATAACAATAATAATTTTATTAACAACAACAACAATAATAATAATAATAACAATAATAATAATACAGCTTTACGTACGCTATTTTACGCTCTCTCTCTCTCTCTCTCTCTCTCTCTCTCTCTCTCTCTCGTACGCTTATTCGAAATGTGATTTTTGCAACAAAGAATATTATTGGATGCAGTACTGTACTACGTACGTATACATACAAAAGATTCATGGAAAAGAAGCACATCCATTACAGTACACACCATTCTAATATGGTATGACTGCATCTGATTTGCGTTTCATGTTCGATTTAATTTTAGTACGTACTGTATACAGTACTGAATTATCGTATGATCACATTCTCTTTTCGTGTTTTATTTCTTTCTGTGCTGAATTATATATCATATGTAATGCAATGAACAATCAGTAAGAACAGATATTACTAATTACAGTATTAATGGAATTACAGGTAACAAAATATCGTATTTGGTTGTCTTCAGATTTCGCGGTATTTTCGAATTTTCCGGAAAATCCGCGATATGTATATATATATGAGTTATGGGAAAACCCCGCGAAGTGGTGAATCCGCGATTGTCGAACCGCGAAGTAGCGAGGGTTCACTGTATAACAAACATTAATGTGCAAATATTATGATTTTTTTTTTTAAATTCTTTGTTTCATAGATACAAATGGTTTGATTTTACTAAGGCACAAAGCCATGTTGAGCAAATAAACTGTGAGATGACTATTTGCCTAAAATGACAGTGAACAGACAATATGCACACACAATGATGAACCCCTTGTTTTACCATCATAATGCTTTCATTTATCAACTGATTATATAACAAATTTTATAAACATCATATGGGTAGTGAAGGAGGGACCTCTGAAAAAAGTTCACATCCCATTATATGTATGATCTTTGTTCCACTTCTATTTATGGGTCAGCTTTCTAAACCATGCTTCTCATCACAAAGGGCTTCCCCAATCTCTTTCATAGTTCATCCTTATAGACATATTTCATAAACAACACTTGTGCATTTTCAATGCTAAATAATTTAATAATAAATCCCTCAGTATTTTGCCCATGGCAATATAGCTGTCAGGTACACGACTTTTGGCCGGGGGCAAAATTTACACACCCAAAATATTTTTTTCTGTTCTTTGGTATGGCCAATTTATACCAGATATGAACTTAAGGTTTATTGCACTAGGTCAAGAATTATTTAACTTTTCCATGATGCAAGAAGAATATCTTCACAATGCTTACAGGTATTTAAAACAGCAAGGAAAACAGAAATATTGCAAAAAAAAGTAAGATAGGTTTTTAAAAACATTCATAAAAAAATATGATTATATTAGAGGGCTTTATTTTATATGAAAAGTGTGTAGAAATAGCTTATTTCACGCTGTATCAATGATTTTGATATAAATTTGAACGGTAATGAGTACGGTTCTGATTGATTAATAAATTATACATTTTTTACGGTGAGCAATGAGGTCATGTGTCAACATCATTATGTTGACGTTTTGTACCGTAACTAAGGAATGAAGATAGAAACTAAAAATTGCATTAGAGAGCTGAATGAATATTCTATATAACAGAAATAAACTGAGCAATCATAGAACAAAGATGGATAATACATTTTTATTTTTATGTAATAAAATTTATGAAAAAATATACAAAAAGAAGTGTTCAGATTTTTAAATTTTTTCTATGATGTAAAACTATAAAGAATGCCTTTTCAAATGGTATATGAAAGATGAAAATTACAAATATTTTTAAATGTACAAACACGGAAAGAAAAACATTTATAAGAGCATCTTACCATTAACAACTTTTTTAACATTTTGTGAAATAAGTAATAAATAATGTTAAAAAAATAGTGACTGCAATAAAAAGCTGAATACTTCTCCTATATAATTTATCAACAAAATATATAGGTTTTGTCAGACACAAAATGTTATTTTTATTAATAAAATAAATTTTTGAATATACTTACCCGGTGATTGTATAAGCTGCAGCTCTGCTGCCCGACAGAAAAACTCTACGGTCAAAATACGCCAGCGATCGCTATGCAGGAGGGGGTGTACATCAACAGCGCCATCTGTCGAGCAGGTACTTAGTACTCCATGTAAACAAAGAACCAATTTTCTCCTCGGTCCACTGGGTCTCTATTGGGGAGGAAGGGAGGGTCCTTTAATATATAATCACCGGGTAAGTATATTCAAAAATTTATTTTATTAATAAAAATAACATTTTTCAATATTAAACTTAGCCGGTGATTATATAAGCTGATTCACACCCAGGGGGGTGGGTAGAGACCAGCATTACATGTTTACATTATTATGAGCTAAGTATTTTGTATTTCATTTTAGCAGTTATTCAAAATAACAAACATAAAATAAATAAGTACCTGGTAAGGAAGTCGACTTGAACAATTACTCTGCCTTTTTAAGTACGTCTTCCTTACGGAGCCTCGCGATCCTCTTAGGATGCTGAGCGACTCCTAGGAGCTGAAGTATCAAGGGTTGCAACCCATACTAAAGGACCTCATCAAAACCTCTAATCTAGGCGCTTCTCAAGAAAAGAATTTGACCACCCGCCAAATCAACCAGGATGCGAAAGGCTTCTTAGCCTTCCGGACAACCCAAAAAACAACAATAAAAACATTTCAAGAGAAAGATTAAAAAGGTTATGGAATTAGGGGAATGTAGTGGTTGAGCCCTCACCCACTACTGCACTCGCTGCTACGAATGGTCCCAGGGTGTAGCAGTTCTCGTAAAGAGACTGGACATCTTTAAGATAAAAAGACGCGAACACTGACTTGCTTCTCCAATAGGTTGCGTCCATTATACTCTGCAGAGATCTATTTTGTTTAAAGGCCACTGAAGTTGCGACAGCTCTAACTTCATGTGTCCTTACCTTCAGCAAAGCATGGTCTTCCTCATTCAGATGGGAATGAGCTTCTCGTATCAACAGTCTGATATAATAGGAAACTGCATTCTTTGACATAGGTAAAGAAGGTTTCTTAATAGCACACCATAAAGCTTCTGACTGTCCTCGTAAAGGTTTAGTTCGTCTTAAATAGAACTTAAGAGCTCTAACAGGGCATAAGACTCTTTCTAGTTCATTTCCAACCAAATTAGAAAGGCTTGGAATATCGAACGATTTCGGCCAAGGACGAGAAGGTAGTTCGTTTTTGGCTAGAAAACCAAGCTGTAAAGAACATGTAGCCGTTTCAGATGAAAATCCGATGTTCCTGCTGAAGGCGTGTATCTCACCGACTCTTTTAGCTGTTGCTAAGCAGACGAGGAAAAGAGTCTTTAAAGTGAGATCTTTAAAGGAGGCTGATTGTAGTGGCTCGAACCTTTCTGACATAAGGAATCTTAGTACCACGTCTAAATTCCAACCTGGTGTGGCCAAACGACGCTCCTTCGAGGTCTCAAAAGACTTAAGGAGGTCCTGTAGATCTTTGTTGTTAGAAAGATCTAAGCCTCTGTGACGGAAGACTGCTGCCAACATGCTTCTGTAACCTTCGATCGTGGGAGCTGAAAGAGATCTTTCCTTCCTCAGGTATAATAGGAAGTCAGCTATTTGGGTTACAGAGGTACTGGTTGAGGATACTGATACCGACTTGCACCAGCTACGGAAGACTTCCCACTTCGACTGGTAGACTCTAAGAGTGGATGTCCTCCTTGCTCTAGCAATCGCCCTGGCTGCCTCCTTCGAAAAGCCTCTAGCTCTCGAGAGTCTTTCGATAGTCTGAAGGCAGTCAGACGAAGAGCGTGGAGGCTTGGGTGTACCTTCTTTACGTGTGGCTGACGTAGAAGGTCCACTCTTAGAGGAAGTGTTCTGGGAACGTCCACCAGCCATTGAAGTACCTCGGTGAACCATTCTCTCGCGGGCCAGAGGGGAGCAACTAACGTCAACCTTGTCCCTTCGTGAGAGGCGAACTTCTGCAGTACCTTGTTGACAATCTTGAACGGGGGGAATGCATAAAGGTCTAGATGGGACCAATCCAGTAGAAAAGCATCTATATGAACTGCTGCTGGGTCCGGGATTGGCGAGCAATAATTTGGGAGCCTCTTGGTCATCGAGGTTGCAAAGAGATCTATGGTAGGTTGGCCCCATGTGGCCCATAGTCTCTTGCACACATTCTTGTGTAGGGTCCATTCTGTTGGGATGATTTGACCCTTCCGACTGAGGCAGTCCGCCATGACATTCATGTTGCCTTGAATGAACCTCGTTACTAAAGACAGGTTTAGATCTCTTGACCAGGTGAGGAGGTCCCTTGCGATCTCGTACAACGTCATAGAATGGGTCCCTCCTTGCTTGGAGATGTACGCCAAGGCCGTGGTGTTATCTGAGTTCACCTCCACCACCTTGCCTAGAAGGAGAGACTTGAAGCTTTTCAAGGCCAGATGAACTGCCAGTAGCTCCTTGCAGTTGATATGTAACGCTCTTTGATTCGAGTTCCAAGTTCCCGAGCATTCCCGACCGTTTAATGTCGCACCCCAGCCCGTGTCCGATGCGTCCGAGAAGAGAACGTGGTTGGGGGTCTGAACAGCCAGGGGCAGACCCTCTCTGAGGTAGATGTTGTCCTTCCACCAAGTCAGTGATGACTTCATCTTCTTGGAAATGGGGATCGAGACCGCTTCTAGCGTCTTGTCCTTTCTCCAGTGAACAGCTAGGTGAAATTGAAGGGGACGGAGGTGCAGTCTCCCTAACGCAATGAACTGGTCCAGGGATGAAAGCGTCCCTATCAGACTCATCCACTGTCTGACTGAACATCGGTCCTTCTTTAGCATGTTCTGGATGCATCCTTGGGCTTGACTTGTTCTGGGGGCCGACGGAAAAGCCCGAAAAGCTTGACTGTGAATCTCCATCCCTAAGTACACTATAGTTTGGGATGGGACCAGTTGGGACTTTTCCATATTGACCAGGAGACCCAATTCCTTGGTCAGATCTAGAGTCCACTTTAGATTCTCCAGACAGCGACGACTGGAAGAAGCTCTTAGAAGCCAGTCGTCCAAATAGAGGGAGGCTCTGATGTCCGCTAAATGCAGGAATTTGGCAATATTCCTCATCAGTTTCGTAAAGACAAGAGGCGCCGTGCTTAGGCCAAAGCACAGGGCTTGAAATTGGTAGACAACCTTCCCGTAAACGAACCTTAGAAAAGGTTGGGAATCTGGGTGGATGGGGACGTGAAAGTAAGCGTCCTTTAGGTCTAAAGAGACCATCCAGTCTTCCTTCCTGACCGCTGCTAGAACAGACTTTGTCGTCTCCATGGCGAACGTCTGCTTTGTGACAAAGACATTCAGAGCACTGACGTCTAGCACCGGTCTCCACCCTCCTGTCTTCTTTACCACTAAGAAGAGACGGTTGTAGAAGCCCGGGGATTGATGGTCCCGGACTTTGACTACCGCTCCCTTTTCTAGTAAGAGAGACACCTCTTGCTTCAAAGCTAGTCTCTTGTCCTCCTCTCTGTACCTGGGAGAGAGGTCGATGGGAGACGTTGCTAGAGGGGGCTTGCGCATAAACGGGATCTTGTACCCTTCTCTGAGCAACTTCACAGATTGTGCATCTGCGCCCATGTTCTCCCAGGACTGCCAGTAGTTCTTGAGTCTGGCTCCCACTGCTGTCTGAAGAAGGTGGCAGTCAGACTCTGCCTTTAAAGGACTTGGTACCTTTCTTCTTAATCCCACGTCTCCCTTCGGCACGAGCACCTCCTCTGCTGGAGGCTCTGCCACGAAAGGGCGGAATAAATCTGGACGCTGGAGTGTCCATCCTGGGTCTAGACACGGTAGGCAAAGGGGTGGCTTTGCGGGCAGATGACGCAACCAGGTCATGCGTGTCTTTTTGAATCAAGGAGGCAGCAATCTCCTTGATCAACTCCTCTGGGAAAAGGCACTTTGAGAGAGGAGCAAACATAAGTTCCGATCTCTGACATTGTGTTACTCCAGCTGACAAGAAGGAGCAAAGGTTTTCCCGTTTCTTGAGGACCCCGGAAACGAACGAAGCCGCAAGCTCACTGGAACCGTCCCGTATGGCCTTGTCCATGCAGGACATAATGAGCATGGAAGTTTCCTTGTCAGAAGGGGAGGTCTTCCTGCTCAACGCTCCCAAACACCAATCCAAAAAGTTAAAAACCTCGAAGGCTCTGAACACTCCTTTCATCAGATGGTCTAAGTCTGAAGGAGTCCAACAAATCTTGGAGCGTCTCATGGCTAGCCTGCGGGGAGAGTCTACTAGACTTGAGAAGTCGCCCTGGGCAGAGGCAGGAACTCCCAAGCCGAGAACTTCTCCCGTGGCATACCAGACGCTCGATCTGGAAGCGAGTTTCGCAGGGGGAAACAAGAATGCTGTCTTCCCAAGGTGCTTTTTGGACTGCATCCAATCTCCCAACACTCTTAAAGCTCTCTTAGACGAGCGGGCGAGGACGAGCTTCGTAAAGGCAGGCGCGGATGACTGCGTGCCTAAAGCGAACTCAGATGGAGGAGAGCGTGGGGCTGCAGAAACAAACTGATCAGGATACATCTCCTTGAACAGTGCAAGAACTTTCCTAAAGTCCAAGGAGGGAGGCGTGGTCTTGGGTTCGTCGATGTCCGTATGCGGGTCGTCAAGGTGTGCAGCGTCGTCATCATCAGAGAGTCCATCGTCTGAATACTGAGGAGGAAGCGGCAAAGGAGTAGGAATTGGCTGGTCAGCTGAGTCCGGCAGCACGGGTGCATGCGTGACTGCACTGGACGCAACGTCATGGAACTGTTGGCCAGTCTGTGAGCTGGCAACAACCATAGCAGCGCAGGGGCGCCAAGCGTCTACTCCTGACTGTCTAGTCTGCTGTGGGCGAGTAGCGGTAACCACACTGGGTTGCGGAGGTTGACGCACCGCGTCAAAACAAAACAACTTAGGTTGTTGTTGTAACTCGCGAACGTCAACGGAGGGTTCCGTGCGTCGCTGAACGTCAACATGCGGCTGGCAGGGTACACTGCGCATGGGTGGCGGGACTCTCACAGCTGGAGTGCGGGAGAAGGTAGCCTCAGCGTCCACTGGACGCACAACCGTGGTTGGTTGTAGGCTAACGGTTGGTGCAGCGTCAACCTTCTCCGCACGAAAGTCCTGCATTAATGACGTTAACTGCGTCTGCATGGTCTGCAGCAAAGACCACTTAGGGTCTACAGTAGCAGGTGCGGCAACAGACGGTGTTACTGCCTGTTGCGGTACCGCTTTGCCTCTCTTAGGAGGTGTGCAGTCATCGGAAGACTGCAGCGAGTCCGAACTGACCCAGTGGCTACAGCTGGGCCGTTGGACTTGCGCGGAAGGGACCGACTTGCGTTTAAGAGGCCGTGAGACCTTGGTCCATTGTTTCTTCCGAGAAACATCTTCCGCAGACGAGGAATAAATGGGCTCTCTCGTCTTCTTGTGGGTGGGGCGATCTTGGTAAGATACGTCCGAAACCACGGAGGGAACGTCTGTCCGCTGATTAAAGCCTGTCGAACCCTTTGGTCGTACGACATTGCTTCTCCCCTGGGCTTGGGAGCTTGCAAGAGGTCCCAGACTGGGAGGACGACAGGCACGAACAGACGCACCCTCAAGCGCAACACTAACACTTTCCACAACACTACCACTCACTTTGTCACTACCCACTGCACTCTTACCCTTCAACTCCTTGACGTCTGCCATGAGTTGGTTACGGTCACTCGCCAATGACTCGACTCTCTCACCCAGAGCCTGGATGGCACGCATCATATCTGCCATCGAAGGTTGTTGAGTGCTAGAAGGGGGATCAGGAGCAACCACTACAGGGGAAGGAATAGGTTGTGGGGCATGAGGAGAGGAAATATCAATGGAGCGAGATGAACTTCTCCTGACTCTATCTCTCTCTAGCCTACGTGAATATTTCAGGAATTCGAGAAAATCGAATTCCGAAAGCCCAACGCATTCCTCACATCGATCTTCCAATTGACAGGTTTTATCCCGACAATTGGAACAAACGGTGTGCGGATCGATAGAGGCCTTCGGAAGACGCCTTGAACAGTCCCTAGCACTACACTTTCTGTATTTAGGGACTTGAGAAGGGTCAGCCATCTTGAATTAGTCAAAGGGGAATTCAAAATCTATCCAAGTCGTCAACAAATAATCCAAAAATCAATAAAAGAATGCAAGGATGTATTGAAGATAACCTCTGCAAAGCGAAAGCTAATAACTAGAAATGTGTACTTCACCAAAATCTGTGAAAACTAATCCAGTAAGCAACAGCGAATTTAGTAGGTCTTGCCGGTGGCACGACAGAGAGAAAATTGGTTCTTTGTTTACATGGAGTACTAAGTACCTGCTCGACAGATGGCGCTGTTGATGTACACCCCCTCCTGCATAGCGATCGCTGGCGTATTTTGACCGTAGAGTTTTTCTGTCGGGCAGCAGAGCTGCAGCTTATATAATCACCGGCTAAGTTTAATATTGAAAAATTAGCAATTGTAGAACAAATACAGACAATAAATCTTTATCTTTATGCAAATAGAGAGAGAGAGAGAGAGAGAGAGAGAGAGAGAGAGAGAGAGAGAGAGAGAGAGAGAGAGAGAGAGAGATTACTCGAGTGCCATATGTGGATGAGATCATAGTGAGGGGTACATTGAGATGGTTTGGGCATGCTCTTCGCACTCCCCAAGAGAGATTAGTTCACCAAACTTTTACATGGGCTCCACAAGGCCCTAAAAGAGTTGGAGGACCCACGCCTACATGGCTCAGGACTATTAAGCATGAAGTAGGAGATGATGAATGGAGAAGCATTGATTTAAAAGCCCAAGATAGAGACGACAGGCGAAATGTAAGATAGGCCCTTTGCGTCTTCAGGCATAGGAGGAGATAATGATGATAAATAAAATTTACAATAAAAATTTTATATCAAAATGTTCATATTCTTACATTCTTTAATACCATGCAAAAATACAAAGAATGATCATCCAAATGGTATATGAAACATGACAATAAATTATCAGCAAATGCATAAACACTACTACAAAAAATTATTCATGCGCTCGTAAAATTCTCATAGATAAGAGGGTCTTAACTCTTTTATCTCCTTTCAAAACAAAAAATTATTTCAAGACCAAGAGTTTACCCGAATTTTTTCACATTCTCTCTTTGGAAATTTATATGAGCATTTCATTAAGAATTAATCTTCTTTGCCTGTTAAGAACCACTCAGTATTATTTTGAAGCTTGCTAAGAATTGGATGCAAATCTCATAAAAACCTTGAAGGCTAAGCTTCATGATATTAAAAGTACAACTACACATCCTAATTTTAGTAGGAATCTTTCTTTGGAAAGAGTTTTATTGGTAGCTCATTGGCATATTAAGTTGGTGTTCGATAACATTATATCTACGAATACTGGTTTACTTATCAAGATTGCCGAGCTCTAGGTCCTATAGTTGTTACTGCCAATTGTTTTATTAAGTTTTTTAGTTCATTTATTTGACAATTATCTTATTTTAAAAAAATCTAGTTTCAGTTACATGGTCTTAGGGTTATATACTGTAGATAGGTAAGTAGAAAGAAGATATCGTTTAGAGACAATCTTATGTCCCACATTTTATACACGTTTGGATAAACAATCTGGATTCGTGTATTTTAAGCTGTATTTTGAGATAATCTTTACCATTAATCTAGACCAGTTGAGTCTAGAATTTTAAAATCTTATTATATTTTAGTTCTATAAATGATGATCTCTTTCTTTCACTGGTGTCCCACACCACCAATGTGTGGGTGTCAGAAATATGAACATCAGGGAGGTTCATAGAAATAAAAGGAATTTTAATAATATTCTTTTTACTTTTAAACTCTCCTGATATTTATATACTGTACTTGCCCGCTCTCCTCCTCAATGACTTGTGATGTCAGAGGATAGGGAATAGTTTTGACTTTGAGACCGAAATAACAAAAAGCCCCTGGTATGTTACTTTGTCGCCTCTTGTCATTAACCTCTATTGTGTCTCATTAAATTGCTAGACAGGAAGTTGGAGAATTTTTACATTAAAAAAAAATATACAGTTAAATGTCGATAAACCTGGCTTATAAAGAAGAAGGAATATAGTTAACATACAAATTAGGAATTGAAGAGATATTCACTTAATTTTCTTACGTAGCTTTTGTTTAAATTCAATCATAAGATCTTTCATCCCTAACAAAAGTTAGCTAAATCAATATAAAAAAGAACAGTTTGGAAACTTCCAATACTGGTTGAGTTGTTTAAAAGTTTTATAAATAACCAAACACACATTATCTACTGTGGACGCAAAATGAAATCACCGACTTTATGCTATGTCAATTAATTCAGGCTTGAATAAAATTTAATAGATATTAAACACTCCCAAACTCTACAGTTATATGTTTTCCCTGGATTCAATAAAATTCTTGAAGTCTTATCCTAATACCTCTTTCATATGCATATGCAGTATCCAATTTCATAAAAAAAAATCAAATGACAATAACTGTTAACTCACAGCATTATTCCAGCTCAAAACATGAATCTAACTGATAATCCCATATAAATTAAAACTATTTACCAAAACCCTTCTCATCATGCTAAAAACCTAGTATAATTAGTGTCATGTCTCATTCTTTATCAAAATCATATTGTATCTAAAAACTAAAATTATATCTATGGAAAAAGGCAGTACAGCAAAGAAAATAGAATCCATTAAATTATTCTGAGAACATATTTGACAATAGTCTTGCTGAAGTTTAAAGAGAACTTGTTTCATCAGTTCTTATTTACAGAGTTGTTCATTAAACTTAACATAAAAAAATGCTATCCAAAGAAGTTACTGGAAACTTTAAATGCTTCACCAAGATTTTAACTGTAAATTGACTCTTTACTTTCACTTACAGTAGAATATGGAATCTTTTATATGAAAATATCCCAATTAGGCTAGTACCAAAATTCATAATATATACTGGTATATATATATATATATATATATATATATATATATATATATATATATCTTTAGGCAAATAATCCCATAACTCGCAGATAAAATGCAAATCAAATCATCAAAAACATAATTATTGAAACAAATCTTACTTGATCCACCCTCTCCAGAGAGTTCCTCTTCTGTTGCATTGTCAGGAAAACAGAACTTCATCATTGTCTTGAAAAACTGGTAAGTAAGTGCTGGAATAAAATAACATAAAATTCAATAACTTGAAAGAAAATATAACATTTATAAGTACTTTTATATTTGGAAAATAAAAAACTCATTTTCTTTACTGTTTAAATATCAATATAATACACAAAACTTGAGTGTTAAATGTAACTTAAACTAGCAAAGGAATGAATATGACAATCTTGTCTTGAAGGGGAAGGTTTCTCCCATCCCCCTGTCCAATGCTCTTAACAATTCCCTTGGTTTGTAAGTCAGTGAAATACCTGCAACTTTATTTATATATTAATATCTTAACCCTCTTTGGATTATTTCTCATAGTGTATAATGCACATAGCAAGGTGAACCCTATATAATTCAAACTTTCTAAGATGAGCTTTCAAGTAAAATGATCTGTCTGACATGCTAAGCACAGTGGAATAATAGACTTTAAGATGAGTAGTGATTGATTGTGTTGTAAAATATTCAATGTCGCCATTGTGGAAGTCCATATGTTAGCCTAAGTGTATTAAGAATTTCTACAGCTACTTATATATACAGTATTATGAAAAATAAATATCAGAGTCAATTCATTTGTTTTTCATCTATTGATTTCCCTTAAATCTTAACAAATAATCACTGGAAGGTCTTCTTTTTCCTGTGTTTTCTGTTAGCTGATCCTGTTACCACAAGGAAACTAGGCTGTATAAGTAACAAACATTCCTACAGCTCTTGTTACAAAATAAAATGGTTTGAACAATACAATATGTACCAAGAATTTTACTATTATATGTACAATAAGTTTTTGAAAGTTT
Organism: Palaemon carinicauda; assembly: GCF_036898095.1. Lineage (NCBI taxonomy): Eukaryota > Metazoa > Arthropoda > Malacostraca > Decapoda > Palaemonidae > Palaemon > Palaemon carinicauda. Next base: position 44,907,456 of record NC_090738.1, read on the forward strand.
AAGGATTCACATTTCATTTCCCATATATTTTAATGAACAGCCACTGAATTTATTATATATACTCATACACACAAAAACATACATCAAATTCAGATATTACTTTTATCTAATTATTATGTATTTATGAAACATGAATTTCAGCAGGTACAAAATGTTTTACATACATCATAGTGAAAAATGTATTTCATTTAATTTTGCCAAAGCTCTTCATTTAAGAATGAATATCCAGAAGTTCAAATGAAACACACACACTATAATATATATATATATATAATATATATATATATATATATATATAAATATATATATATATATATATATATATATATATATATATATATGTATATATATATATATATATATATATATATATATATATATATATATATATATTATAGTGTGTAAGGAGGTCTTACTGTGTACACATACATACACACACTATGATTATATATATACAGTGGTACCTCTACATACGAATTTAATCCGTTCCAGAACCAACTTCGGATGTAGAAAATGTTCGGATGTAGAAACGAATTTTCCCATAAGAATACATGGTAATTCATTTAATTCGTTCCTCAGCCTAAAAACCCATAATAAATCCTTAATAAATGGCTACACATAATTACACATAACAAAAACATTACTGCATAATATGTAAGAAGCATGTAAAAAAGATAATTATAAAGAAATAATAAATAAAAAATGTGTTTTCGTTAAAAACTCATGGATAAGGTACTTAACTTCGATGGGGTATCTTGGGAATCGGCCATCGAGAGAAAGTTGATGATAAATCCAATGAAACACACGAAATAAAAAACTTGGACTTATATCAAACAGGTGCTTGAAAGGAGTGATGGGCAAGCATGGGTTGAGTTAGTAGTACTGGTCTGCGAGGCAGGGGAGGTTGAACGGCACCTCACTATTGGGGGATTTCGAAGAGGAGAAGTCTAAATGGTACGAGACCTCTGGTATTTCGCCCCAGTCTATACCGACACCATTAGGTGAGCGAGCTAGTTCAACCTAGCATTCCTTTACATTTTTTCTCTGGTAATATTAGCAGTTATATTCCTTTGAAATGGTGCTTAAGGAGCATTTCACTGGGCGGCACAGGTCTCTCGCCCAGAAATAGATTTTTCCTTCGTCAAAATCCCTTTATTGGCACTTTACCTTAGAGACAGGCCAACGCAGGTGTAGGATTTGCTACGCTGGAGACGGACGATCGGCGAGAAGGTAGACATGGTGTTAACATGTTCTTTAAATAAATACTCTCTCTCTCTCTCTCTCTCTCTTGTTCTTCTTCACTGTTAGTGTTAGAGACGTCTATTATTTTTTTCTGAGAGAGAGAGAGAGAGAGAGAGAGAGAGAGAGAGAGAGAGAGAGAGAGAGAGAGAGAGAGAGAGAGAGAGAGAGAGAGATTAAACAAAAATGAGAGATTAAACAAAAATGAGAGATTAAACAAAAATGTGTTGTGTACATATGATTTTTAACAGCGTTAACGAGTTGAAAGACAGTTAAATGTAACTAAAAAAACAATATCAGCGAATCTGAATTCCTTTATTAACTAAAACAAATATTGATACAAACACACTCGTGTGCGTATGCGCAAACACACACACACGCACGAGGAGACACGATCGGCGAGGAGGTAGAGATGGTGACTGCGATAACATACCGTAACTTACACTACGGAAATTTTAATCTAACTTAGCTTATTTATTTTATTTTTATTTTTATATTTCATATTTTTTAAATTTATTTTCTTTTGATTTTTATTTTCATCACTTTCAGTGACGAGTTACGGTATGTTATCGCAGTCACCATCTCTACCTCCTCCCCGACCGTCTCTCTTACTGCGTAGCAATTCCTGTTTTAGTTAATAAAGGAATTCAGATTAGCTGTTATTACTTTTTTAGTTACATTTAATTGTTTTTCAACTCGTTGACGCTGTTAAAAATCATATGTACTCTAAACACATTTTTGTTTAATCTCTCTCTCTCTCTCTCTCTCTCTCTCTCTCTCTCTCTCTCTCGGAAAAAAAATAATAGACGTATCTAACACTATAACAGCGAAGAAGAGAGAGAGAGAGAGAGAGAGAGAGAGAGAGAGAGAGAGAGAGAGAGAGAGAGAGAGAGAGAGAGAGAGAGAGAGAGAGAGAGAGAGATATTTTATTTAAAGAACATGTTAATGCTATGTTTAGAGAGAAACAGAAAAAGAGAGAAGTCTTATTTAAAAGAGCTTGTTAATGCTATCATGGTTTTCTTTGCTTCACTTTTTCTTTCTTTCTGTTCATCACGCTAGCCCTTCTCACAAATGATCGTTGCCAACAATCTCTTTGTCCTTTATCCCTATCAACAAAAGGCGTTCTATCTCTTCCAGGGTATTGCTAAGATGTCTTGTAATAATGGTGATCCCCTTCGATGGTTATTTGCTTTAATGGCTGCCTTCACCTTGATGATCCTCGAGATAATAGGCCTATTCCAGCCATATTGTTTAGCCATACAGTATCACTCACATGCACACTGCTCTCATGTTTTTCTATAATTTCTTGCTTCAATTCTAATAAAAGAATTGCCTTCTTCCTGTACTGAAACTTAGCTTCTTAGGCACCATGATTATAGGTAAAATCAAAAAGGAAATATGAGAAAATGAAGAAAGTAAGCACTGTTAATAACAGACCAAACAGGGGACAACCACACGAACCACACAAGAATAGAGAACTGAGCACTCGACACTCAATGGCGTAATGTTTACTTCGTGTGTCGAAATAAAATTCGGGTGTAGAGTCAAAAATTTGCTCGAATTTTACTTCGGATGTTGGAAAATTCGGATGTAGATACGTTCGTGTGTAGAGGTTCCACTGTACTGTATATATATATATATATATATATATATATATATATATATATATATATATATATATATATATATATATATATATATATATATAATCATAGTGTGTGTACACAGTAAGACCTCCTTAGCTGTTGATTCTCTAACAACAGATTTGACTATTTACTGTTGAAATAGTTAATTGATACCATTATAAAAATATAAACAGGAAAATTCACTTATAACTGGCTGCAAAACTTGGATGCACCAGGCAAAATGCTTAAATGTGATTGAGGGAATATAACAAAATTGTCAAATTCCACATCCTCGCATGGGTAATCAAAGCCCTGGCATTTTAAAGTGTTTGACTCAATATAGAAATCCTGGGCTAGATACTTAGGGTTTTCCACTACCACACCTTCCTCTGAACTCACAGAAGAAGCTGTCTCTGTGGACTCTCCCCCTTTCATTGAACGTGAAAGATTAGAAGTTACCATACCCACTGGAGTTTACTACTGATCCCATTAACCTAAAGGTTCATCCTCAACTGGGCTTTCAGGCTGGGTTGGAGAGGGAGCAGATGGAGTATAGAAACTCCCAGGAATGGTAGAGCCTTGGGCAGGATCACCATAGAAGAAGCGGATAAACGTCTATAATATCGTAGCAATAACTCAAGCGTTCACAGCGCATGCAATCTGACCAAATCCAGGAGGAACCCGACCTAGCAAGCTGACCATACCACAGGGTAGCACCCAAAGGTTGCCTCCTAGGGAAGACTGAAGTCTCCTCTAAAGACCCAAGTAAGGCCAACTCCTCTTCAGGGTTTAAGTAATCCTCCAACCCTAGATCTACTACTTGGATGGGGGCCTGGTACAACATAACTCCTCTACCAAAATCCTTTACTGCTAAATCCAACGCTGTTGCACAGATGAGATACCAGAGTTCCTTATAAGGTAAATACTTTGCAGAACCTGAATCTTAGCAAACTCTTTCACGCACATTGAAAAAAGATATATGACACTATTTCTTAAACTTGCTGCTTGTGGATCCTTATCTTGGGAAGACTATATCCTCTACAAGCATAAAGGGAAGTATACAGGGTCCTACACCTTGTCCCATGATGCACAACTGTCGCTATAATAAAGACTTTGTTGTAACACTATTTAGGGTTAGCCAGATAATTACATCTGCTTTAGCTACATTTAGCTTTGATTTCATTCATACTTAATATAAAATTCACAATTGGAAACATTAATTCATCAGTATCTCCAAAAGAGGAGTCTATCTACCCCAAAAGGAATTTACTAGTACCAAAGTCTACACACTTACACAACTATCATTAAAAAACTCAAGGGATGGAAAGCCCCTGGATACGATGAAATAACTGCTGAGATGGTAATGGCTGAAAATGAAGTGGCCCCCTTAATAATTACAAGATTATTTAGTAGAACATGGCATGAAGAGTCAAAACCTGATGAATAGGAATTAGAAGTGTTGGTGAAAATGGTTAAAAAAGGAGACCTGACTGATTGCAATAATTACAGAGGCATCACAATTATGTGAGTTGTCATGAAAATATATAGTATGCTTATTCTAAAGAGACTAGAGAGAAAGATTGATGAAAAGCTGAGAGAAGAACATGTAGGATTTAGAAAAGGTAGAAGTTGTATTGACTAAATTTTCATTTTAAGACATGTACAACAATGCATAGAATATGGAAATCCACTTTTGATAGGATTTTTAGACTATGAAAAAGCCTTTAACAGCGTGCACTAGTCAATTTTGTGGAGTGTCTTGCGTTATTATGGAATTCCTCTTAAATATGTAAATTTGGTAAGTCTCTTCATGAGCATAGCAAGTGCAACGTTAATGGAGTCCTATCAAATGAATTTCCAGTGAACAGCAGAGTATTCCCAGGGAATGTGTTGTCACTTACGTTGTTTATCCTTCTCATGGATTTTGTAATGAGTAGATCAGTTGGAGATGGGGAAGAAGGATTGGACTGGATTGATAATAGGAAATTAGCTGACATAGAGTATGCTGATGACACTGTCCCTATTAGCAAAATACCACAGTACAGTATTTGCAATGCTAGCTTACCAGAATGCATGAAATAATACATGAGGTTGGACTCGAGATAAATAGAAGAAAGGCAGAGATGATGAGAACAGAATATGTAATGAAAGATGAAATCTCATTGGAAGGAGAAAGGATTAATGACGTACTATCATTTAAATATTTAGCAACTATGATACCTAAAACAGTAGGTTGGCCAGGGCACCAACCACCCATTGAGTTACTACCGCTAGAGAGCTATTGGGTCCATTAACTGGCCGGACAGTACTACATTGGATCCCTCTCCCTGGTTACGGCTCATTTTGTCTTTGCCTACATATACACCGAATAGTCTGGCCTATTCTTTCCATGTTCTCCTCTGTCCTCACACATCTGACAACACTGGGAATACCAAACATTTTTCTTTGCCCAAGGGGTTAACTACTGCAATGTCATTGTTCAGTGGCTACTTTCCTCTTGGTAAGGGTAGAAGAGAATCTTTAGCTATGGTAAGCAGCTCTTCTACAAGAAGGACACTCCAAAATCAAACCATTGTTCTCTAGTCTTGAGTAGTGCCAAAGCCTCTGTACCAAAGTCTTCCTCTGTCTTGGGGTAGAGTTCTCTTGCTTGAGGGTACACTTGGGCACGCCGATCTATCTTGTTCCTTTTCCTCTTGATTGTTTTGTAGTTTTTCTAGTTTATATACAAAATATATACTTCAATGTTATTACTGTTCTCTGAATATTCCATTTTGATTATTTATTCCTTCTCTTGTAGCTTATCTATTTCCTTATTTCCTTTCCTCACTGGGCTATTTTTCCCTGTTGGAGGCCTGGGGCTTTTAGCATCTTGCTTTTCCAACTAGGGTTGTAGCTTGGCTTTTAATTATAATAATAATAATAATAATAATAATAATAATAATAACAATAATAATAATAATAATAATAACAATAATGATAATTGGAATTTATTGAAAGATTGAAAAAAGCAAATTAGACAATGGCTAGATTAAATAAAATTTGGAAATCCAATTGCCTGAAATTACATATAAAAATCAGGGTATATATCAGTTTAGTGAGATCAGTGTTACTGTATGGACATGAGTCAGTATGACAATGAAACAACCTTCAACAGATTTAGTAGATTTGAGAACAAAGACCTCCGAAGAATATTGGGATTTAAATGGCAGGACAGGATTAGAAATGAAACTATAAGAGAGATTACTCAGGTGTCATATGTGGATGAGATCAAATTGAGGAATAGATGGAGATGGCTTGGGCATGCTCTTTGCACTCCGTGGCCATTAAACTGGGCTCCATTGGGTATGAGAAGAGTTGGAAGACCTAGGCCAACATGGCTGAGGACTATGAAACATGAAACAGGAGATGATGAAAAGAGAAGTATCTTCGCCGAAAGGACGAGCCATTAAATTTTAGCGAGGGTTAACTACCCATCCCACTAGTTGGCGGGGGGTTGGTGGGGGGGGGTAGTTAGCTACCCGCTCACTCACACACCTGTGACTGTACTTCACTTTGCTTGGAGGTAGGACTTCAAGGGGGATAGGGTTGGCAAGTAAGTTTTGTATCGTTGGGAAAAAATACAAATTACTTCCAAATTTGTCATTTGTTCTGTAACTGGAATATAAACCTATGCTATTTATAGGGGTGACTCACCCATTAGGAGGGTGAATATCTTTAACAATCTGGCTCTTTGGCTTTACCCGGGGCTTCCTTATTATGCATCTTAGTACACAAATAAGGAAACCCTAATATCTCGCAAAACCTTGCTAAGCATGATCTGCAGCCTACACAGGCTATGTGTTGAGTTACTATAAATGTGATTGTCAAGGTATAAGTTATTCCGAGTCTCTAGGAATTAACCGAGTTGACCATGACATTCCCAATACCACCTCACCAGGGTGTGAGGAGTTAACAGTATTGATACAATACTAGGTTACACAAGGGAGCAATGGTTTACCCGCAGTGGTTGAAACCAGCTTGTGCAGAGGAACCAGGATGATTTTCCCAAGAAGGGGAGGGTGAAGAAAGGAAAGAGCCAGTCATTCCTTTTCATTCACTCAGACTTAAACCGGATAACCAATGCCCTCAACCTTCTCCTACTTGCCCAATAAGAAGCTTAAGGTACAAAACCAGCTGTTGTGCACCCACCACAGGACTGATAGAGAACGTATCAAGTTTCCTGTGGGTCAAGTCTTGCAGGTAATAGGCGGTGAAATAGGTTTGATATTTCCACACGTTGGCTTGCAGAACCTGTATCACAAAGTAGTTTCTTTTGAAAGCCAGGGACCTAGATATGCCCCTGACATCATGCGCTCTGGGTCGACGTGTTGAAGGAGGATCTGGATTCAGTGCATGGTCAATGACCCTGCAAATCCAAGCTGAGGTGGTGTCTTTCGGGATCCTCCTCTTATTTCTCCCAGTGCTGACGAAGAGCAAAGGCATACAGGGATGAGCTGCTGCTGTTCTCTTAAGGTAGAGCCTCAAACTCCTCACTGAGCATAGTAACAGAGGATCTGGATCAATGGTTACAGAGCAGAGACTCGTTATCCAGAAGAAATCAAGCCTAGGATCCGATACCCCCAGACAAAGCTGATGCTTACTTCTCCCCATCCCCTTGAATGGGTGATGTCATATGAGAGACCGCGAAGTTTGTTGCCTCATTTAGCCAAATCCAAGGGGAGTAGGAACACCGTCTCCCATGTAAGGTGGCGTTCTGTTCCTGGCGTAATGGTTCGTAGGGAGGCCTTTTTAGAGATCGAAGAACCCCAACCTTGTTCCAAGGAGGAGGTCTCACTTCAGACTGAGGACAGGTAAGTTCGTTGTAACTCTGTATGAGGAGGGAAGTTCTAGCAATGAGGAAATGTCTACTCCTTTCAGTTTAAAGGCGAGACTCAATGCTGAGCGATAGCCTTTTACTGCTGAAACTGAAAGGCGCATTTCCCTCCGCAAATACACGAGGCACTCCGCAATTGCTGGAATAGTGGCATCGTGTGGAGATACCCCTTTCACGACACCAACCACAGAAGACTTTCTACTTCGCCTGATAGACTGATGCTGACAATCTTCGCAGACATCAAGACATCCTCTTCGCAACTTGTTGCGAAAATCCTCTCTGAGTGAGGAGATGCTGGATAGTCTCCAGGTGTGAAGATGTAGCGAAGCTACTCTTTTGTCAAAAATGTTGGCATGAGGGTGTCTGAGTAATTAGTGTCGTGGAGGAAGTTCTCTTGGAAGTTCCAACAGGAGCTGCAGAAGGTCTGGAAACCATTCTGTGTGATGCCATAGCGGAGCTATGAGGGTCATTGAAAGGTTGACCGATGATCTGGTCTTATTGAGTACTCTTCTCATCAGGCAGAAAGCGGGAAAGGCGTAAACGTCAATGTTGTCCCACCGTGGCTAGAATTTATCTTGCCAGGGAGCCTTGGGGTCTGGGACTGGGGAACAGTATAACGGGAGCCTGATGTTCAGGGATGTTGCAAACAGATCCACAATCGAAGAACTCCACAAAGTTGGGACTTTGTTGGCTACTACAGTAGATGATCCAAAGACCATTCAGTACCCACTAAATGAGTTGCTCTGCTCAGGTTGTCGGAGAGCATATACCTTTTCCCGGTAATGAAGCGAACTAGCTGGACGCTATAAAATGTTTTCTTATCTCTATCCAAACAGTTTTCTAAACAAATATTTGGGATAGCAGAGATTAGTGTTGATTTCTTCAATTTTTGTGAACTCATAATTGCTTATTCTAAGTGCCCTTGGGTACATAAGAGGATAAAACAGAATACTTTATATTTTTCGAGTGGCCAGAATAGAAAATGTACAGTATATGTTATTTTTCTAGCTCAAATAGCTATCTGGTACACAGTTTCCACATGCTTTAAATAACAAGCACACTTGTAGGAGCAATATTTTCACCTGTATGACCACACAATACTGTATGTCACAAGAAAGATGAACCCTCAACCATAAATGAGATACTGTACTGTTATATAATTATGTATTTTATAATTACCATTACTTTGCTTCTGCAAGTTTTATAAAATAACTTACTGGATAAGAACCAAGATTAAAATTCATAATTACCAATGTTCAAAGGTACCACATTCACTTCAAAGTGTTCGATGATGGAAATCCCTCCGCACGGAGGCTTCTCTCGGCAAAATATTCTCAGGGTCCTCTGAAAATCAAATGGGCAAAATAGTTTCCAAATCACATACATTACACGATGTAATTATACCTATACAGATGAAGTCATATTTTCCTAAACTTTATTTTTATCTAATGCAGGATTTCAGCAAGATGAATCTTTTCAATAAAAGAAGAAAATGACAAGTACTAACAAAGAAAACAATGATAAATATATTTTTCAATAATATAAAACTACTGAACAACCAACCTGACGATCCACAGGCATCTTGATTTGTAATTCTGATGGCATGAGCACCTCCTCATAGTTCTGGTTCGGAAGTAGATTTCGCATTGTGACATATCCAAGTTCCAAAAGGTGTTCACCACTGTCATCAGCATTAGTCTTTTTGGTGTACCTTGTGGAGAATAAAGGTGACATTTTCTTTACATGAAAATATTTGTTTATTCTTGATTCTTACTATTCACTTACCATTCATTTCAAACTAAACATAATTATTATTTTAAGAAATTTAAGGGGGCACGATTCAACCTCTCCTTGGAATTTTGAAAATCAGATAATTACAATCTTGTCTAAGAGAATGTCTATATGTCATGTTTCAAAGTCTTTTTTAAGGAAAATTTGTTTTACTGCTAAAATGTCCCATACACAAACTTTTTCTGACCTGAGACTTATTTATTTACTGTACTTTTTCTTCATTAATTCCAGGTAGATATTTATTTTTGTATCCCTCATATAGTAACACCCCTATTTTCCATGATTTCCTTAGGAGGATATTATGTTTTCTTATATTATCTATGGTATTTATAAACAATTGCTAAATCTGTTCATCCAATTTCTTTATCTGCTCCTTTATATATTCATAATTCTTATATTATGATTATGCGTTAAGATGCACAAAGTGCCAAATGACAATTAAATATGCCCTACGTGTAAAATTTGCCTAGGAAAATATACTAGCCACGTCTTCCTCATGTGTGCACATTTGGTACATATATTTCTATATTTGAGAGTAGGGGCTCACTACTATAATAACCATGAAATACTGCATGATGATTATGTCCTTAAGATCCCTAGTGATGAGGAAAATTACTTCTAAAAGTCTATACTTTTACATACTAAAGTCTATTCAATCCATCTAAAAAACAGCACTTTGAAACACTATTTATTAGAATAAGAATTTTTTTGAGAAATAATGCTATTGCTTTATCTAATGGTGACCAATTTTTTCCTTCAGACATGGAAAGATACAAAACTTTATTGCCTACAATCCCTAAATTCACTTTAAAAAAAATACAAAGTTACATTTTAAAGTGACTTCTACACATTAATAAAATAATATATATAAAATAAAATAAAAATGCTAAGAAACCAAATTTCCAATGTACAATGTTTAGAGCATAAAATTCTTTTTCAAATAGCTTTTGAATGAAAAAAAAAATGTTTGAATGAATAGTAGTAGCAATTTGAAATAACTCCGAAATAACATGGTTTCTTTTGATTACGACACCATATTAAGAGACACTTTTTTTCATTTCTGATGCATCAATAATTCAAAATCTGAAAGGAAGGGAAATTACTGAAAGGTAATGACCCCTATTATAAGTTGGGATTTTGAATTGTCTCACTTAACTGGGACAGGTGAAAAAAGGTATGTGAAGCTGATATAATTGCTTACAATATAAAAAATCAGGAAATTTAGATATGCAGCTAACAACTTTACAACAAATATAAATTTTCTGAAAATAAAAATGAGAAATTCATAATCTAACCATAGTGTACTATACTGAGCTTGACTTTCATTTCTATTACTTCACAGACAAAAATTCCTAAAAGTTGCAAAAATACATAAACACTATGACTCACATAACAAATATGTAATAACCTAAATTCCTTCACGATTTTCTAAGCGTTAGCTTCTTCACTACTTCATTAATCATAGGTTACCTTATTTCTAGGCGAGGCATCCATAAAATCAGCCTGTGGTATCAGGAAAGAAAATGTCCGTAAGCAGCCTAAATAAGAGTGGTATCAAGATTTTTTTGTCCTTCTAGCACATAATACAAGAAGTCTCCCAGTGAGAAAAGCTATTTTACCACCCACACTTATGCCATTTTCACAAGAATCTGGAAATGTTTTAGCATGATATGTAGCCACTATAGAAGATAATTTTAATGGTAGACATTATTCCAAAAGAAAATATAGCTATTGTTGGATCTTCTAGAATCTTGAAAACCAACCTTTATCAGGTAAATCAGAAACAGTTTTGAGACAGGATTCATGAAGGGATTGTAAATTTGAACAAGGCCTCTTCCCCTCATTTACAATTTTTACCTCCGCCAGGAGGTTATGTTTTCGGTTCGGTTTGTTTGTTTGTTTGTTTGTTTGTTTCTCTGTTTGTCTGTCTGTCTGTGGACAACGTAGAGGCCACATTTCTACACGGAATCACTTCAAACTTGGCCAAGTAGTTCCCCAATGTGTATGGAAGAACTGATTAAATTTTGGTCAAGGTCACCCCAAGGTCAAGGTCACAGGGGTCACTGGTGTCACTATGACATAAGTGGCCATATCAAGAGACAGAAATAAAGCACTGACTTTTGCATAAGCCAACAGGGAAGTCCTAGTCCAGGCGCAACCCATGGGTGATGTTCAAATTTATAAAGGTCAAAGGTCAAGGTCATATTGGTGCATTATATCAATGTCATATTAAGTATCAGTGGCAAATGAACAAAGATCACTTGAAGGTCAAAAGTCAAGCAGGTCACTTGAAGGTCAAGGTCACGTGAAGGTCAAGGTCACGTGAAGGTCAAGGTCACCTGAAGGTCAAGGTCACGTGCGGAGGTATGTCCTCTACGAGGACCATGTCCGCGTTCAGGACTTGCTCACTTGTTTCCTCTTGTTTAGATGCCAAAAATTTCTATCTCTCGAATTCATTGTTACACACTAGTCCTTGATCTTGTTTTCTAACCAAACAGGGTAGAAGTAGCAGGCTCAGAGGATTTCAATACTTGTCCATTTACCAATGGTCAAGAAAAGTTTCATGAAAACGCTATATGAACATTTGTGATTACCATGCTTAAGAGATAAGATTATAAAAACAGATTTTCTACTGGCATTCACACTGAAAAGAAAAGTTACCATGCTCAATGTCATATCTTGCATGGTGATGCACACTCAATCTTTCCCTCTCCTACATTAAGCTGCCAAGAATCAGACATCTAGCAACCTAATCTCATTCAAACTTTCAACTCTGACAAAGAATATTTCGTATCTTGAGGTTTCCCTATACAAACCTTTCGTCCTTTAAAATAGGAAAACTCACTAATTGGTGGTTCTGAGGTTGCCATACAAACTAACTAGTTAGCTTTATCTTTCCTGGAAATGTCAATATACATGGTTCCATACAGAAGGAAAGGAGATAACTTCAACAACCCCCTATCTGTTTATCATAGGGATGAACAGGCTGACTGGGCTAGGCTTGTCCTAGATGGATGGCACATGGTAAAAGGAGGAATCCTTTCCCCAGAAGGAAAGAGCAGTCTGTATATATATTTGGCTATCTTCTCCTTCTCAAGGGAGGCAGGGAGAGATACTCCTCTTGATTCTAAACAATGGAGCTTACCAGCATCAAGTCAGATCCAGCGAGTAGTGGTACAACCGCTTCATCCCCAAGAGACGGGAAGGAAAGATGAAGGAGATTAGCTAGTCTTTCTAATTTTCTTTCCAGGCTTACATCTATACATTGCCATAGGCAAGATGTTCCTTGTTCCGTGTGTGAGCTGGGCTGGATATAAAACTACTTGAGCAGTTACCACAGGATCAAGAACTAGTGTCAAGGGATTTGTGGGTATACTTCTGTAGGTATAAGGCTGTGAAGGTCATTTGGAGTCTCCAAACTTCAGCCTTCAACACCTGGCCAACTTCAAGATTCTTCTTGAAGGCTTATGTGGAACCCATACCCCTAACTTTGTGAGCCATAGTCCTGGTGGTACCTTGACCCTCTCAGTAGTTGAGGTGTATGCTCTACAGATCATGTAAAAATGCTAAAAAAAAGACTATGCCTCAACATCTCTTTCTTGGCTCTGCCAGTACTAAGGAAGAGGGATTGACACTCAGGCCTGAGGTGTTAGGTCCTATTTAGATACCACTGCAAAAGTCTCACGGGATGCAAAAGCATCTCCTCTTGACTGCCACCTAATGGTTCACAAAAACTTAAAAGAGATTTCCTTCCAACCCTCCGTGTGGGTAACTAGATAAGAGAGACCGTGCAACTTGCCTACTCTCTTCGTTGATGCTAAAGCAAGCAAAAATACAGTCTTGAGGACCAGATCTCTGTTTATTGACCTTTTTAAAGGCTCAACCAGGGGGCCAGCATACTCCTAGGGCCTGATTTTCTTGGATGAACAAGACTGCTCAATGCTCTTCATGACCATAGACAACTTTCATGGGGAGAAGTCTATACTCTTCAGTCAGGAGACTAAACTCAAGGTTAAGTAGTAGCTTTTGACAACTGTGACTAAGAGGCACTTCTTTTGGAATAAAAAGATGCGGAAATCTGCACAACAGATACTCCAACCTGAGAAGTATTCCTTCTAAAACACCAGTTGCAGATGATGGCCCACTTTCCCTAGTACACAGCTACAAAGGACGGTCGCAAGTATTCAGACATCTCCAGTGCAGTGCCTCACAAAAAGTCTTTTACTCATAGATACTGGATAGTCTACCATGAAGTTCCAGTGACTTCAAGGATTGGTAATACTTCAAGATAAAGCTGATAGAGAAGTGTGGGTCATTAGGGTAGTTTTCTCAGGATTATGACTAGAAGTGCTAACAGGTCGGGATACCACTCAGTATTTGGATGTCTGGGAGTCACCAGGGTCATCCTGAAGAATACTGTAATCAACGCGCAATTGATCAGCTAGTGGATAAGGCAGAATAGTGGAAATGCGTACCCTACCAGGTGATCCTATGAGTTTTGGAAGGCATCTTCAAACACTGCCCATAGATCTTGAATCGGGGAACAAATCACAGGTTTCCTATTAAGCCACATGAGAAACAGGTTGATCACCAGTGATCCCCAGAGTAATACTGTATACCTATCCACTTTGCAAGGATGCAGTGACCACTCAGACCCTATAACCTACCTCTGGCAACTGTGTGTGCTTGCTAGTACATTGCTATTGCCCGTTATGTACCGGGCTGACAACTATATCTAGTGGAATGCCAACCCGATAAGCATATGCTTCATTAGCTTGTACACGTAAGATACTACGGTGGTGGTGTCTCTCATCAACACTACTGAGTGCCTCCTCAAACGTTCTTGGAATGCTTGCAGGGATAGAAATGCTACTTGCATTTCTAGGATATTGATGTACAGATGTTACTCTTCAGCTGAGACCACCAGGTTGCTAGGTGTGCAAACCACTCCTCCCTTGATGCATCTGAGAATAACTGCATGTCTATGCGGTGGGGAGTCGTGTGGGAGTCCCCTGGTGAGGTTACACCAAGCCTCTGGCCACACTGGAATAGGAATGTTTAGATGCTCCTTGTAGAGAGACCACTGATCCTTCAAACACTACTGAAGGGATCTTTGATGAAGGCGCCAGTAAGGAATGAGCTTCTCCCACGAGGAAAGGTGGATGAGAAGACTCTGCCAGCACCGATAAGGGAATACTGTTTTAGACAGGAATGATTACACTATTTCTGAAGGAGAGACTCACTGCTGTCTTGTCTTATCAGCATACCTAACTACTTCAACCACTGCATGGGTATGAGATTCAACTTCTTTCAATTTATCACAATCCCTAGATCATGACAAAATGTAAGAAATTGATCTCAATCCCATTTAGCAACTGCCTCATGGAGGAGGCCAGGATCAGCCAATTGTCAAAACACATCCCATGCAAATGAGCCCAAGCTGCTATCAAGGTGATCACCTGAGAAGAGCAGGTACTTCTGATTTCAAACACATTCTTCTTCAACATCCCTTCCAACTCTGTCCACAAGGCCAGGATCAGGCAATCATCGAAACACACCAACAAAGGCATCCCGTTCAAAGTGCTCCAAGCTGCTATCAGGGTGAACACCTGGGAAGCAGTACACAGTCTGAAGAATAGTCTTGTACTGGTATACTATACCTTAGAGGGAGAAGCATAGGTACTTCTGAGAGGACTTATGAATGGGGACATGAAAGTATGCATTGTTCAGATTCACTGAAAACATGAAGTATCATTCTTTGATAGAACTCACCTCAGAATGTACCATTTCTACCCTGAACTTTGTTTGAAGAACAAGCTTGTTGGTGGAGAGAAGTCAATGACTGGTCTCCAGACCCCAATTGACTTCCCCACCTTGAAGAACAGACTACAGAGACTCATTTTGAATAACTGAGTGCATTGTTCATCAACATCCCTTCCAATTCTGTCTACAAGGCCAGGCCTTTTGGTGATGTTAGAAGATCAGACAAAAACACTATTGGTATGTGAGATAGGTGGGGCTCATGGTCTAGTAATAGTAGCAAGTAACCTTTCCGACGGACACTCACTATCTACGGCTCAGACTCGTGTCTCTGAAGGGTTGCCAAATGGCCAGAGGCATCTGCCTACTTGTGGCAGCAAGAGTGGGGGAACACTGGCATCAGCGTTTCCTTCTTCATTCCCTATTCCTGCCATCTACTCTCCTAGTGTGACCAGGTTGGCTCCCTTTGGATGGGAGAGGGTACAGGTGATCCAGGTCAGGGTTTATAAAAGGGCTCAGGTTTTCTTTGCACTCGATCCTGCAGACATTACTAAACTAAAGGGCCTAGCTGCACATCCCTTTGTAGGGCCAGGGCCCTTGCAGGAGACTGTACTGGATCAGGAAGCACTGTGAAGCAGTTCTCCACTTCTCTACCGCTGCCTGCACGAGACTCCATTGAAGGAAAGATGTGGCTTCTTGCACTGACGTGTTATAGAATGCCAAAGCTACCTCTGAACTAACTTATTTTGAGAAACAGGATACAGAGGTATTCCTCCTTTTTAAAACTCAGTTGGCCCACTTTGCTGACTGGTGTGCCTGGAAGGTCACTCATTTCCCACTAGACAACACAAGAATTAAACTTCTCCAAAGACTCTGGGGTTGATAACCTCGTTGACTTTAAGAAATACGTTACTGTATCCAACCACTGGGCAAGCAAAGAGAGCTCGGAGGAAGGCCATGGCAAACAATTCCATGGCAGCTGACAAAGGGGCCAAGAAGTAAATGCCTTGCGACTTGAGTCTCTAAGGAGAGTTCCCTTATTAGTGCGAACACTAACAGATCAACATGAAAAGTGATAACAAAGCTTCCTCTAGCACATAGAACCTTTTCTCGCTCAAGAGTTTTGGGGGGGGCAAGATCTTATTTGACTGACTGGAAGAAAACATCCACAAAGGATCACTCTGACTCAGGTTTGTCTGCCTCCATTGGTAATGAGCCAAGGACAGACCCAGCAACATAATTAGGGGCTGATGACGGACCAGGGCAGCCGTCACTAGTAGGGGAGGGATCTTAGTGCTGTCTTGGGGGTTTCAAGGGTGTTTCAAAGACTGAACCCAGAGAAGGGTTAACTCTATTCCTCCCCCTCAGAGCATAAGCTTGCCATTGCACAGGAACTCCTGACCTGCACTTGGCACATGCAGATGATTGCGAACAATTATGCCCATACAAGAAGCACAGTGAGAGTGTATCTAAAGCTTGTTTAGCCATAAATCAGTTGCTTTGGTCACACTTCTCTTAAGTATGAATCTCTTGCTTCTCATCCATTAACAATAGCCAACATTCCGTTTTGAAAAACTGAAAAAAAATCAAAGCCTTTGGATAGGTCATAACAGTATACCCATAACCGCTGCAACCAAAGATAAACTTTTAGTCTTCAACACACCCACGTACACCATCTGTCGTTAACTACCTTGTAAACTAATTCAACGGCTATTCCTGCTTTGCTATATTCCCTATTTTAAAGGATAAAATATAATATTTCCTATTTAAAAAAACATTGCATTTAGGGTGACTGGCCAATTACTGTTCCAAGTGTTCTCCCTACACATACAGTATCACACAACAGTTTAGAACCCAAAAAAATCCTGGCATATATTGTGATTTGGTTTTAATTCTAATGATGGGTTTGGGATGAAACAAATTATTTTTTCGTACAAACTCATTAGTGTACTGTATTATATAGAGATACTGCACTGGGTATTCCTTTTCATCCCACTGCTGACCTCTTAGATAAAATCAAAATTGGGCAAGAGATTTAATGAAAATTGGGCAGGAGATTTAGTGATACTTGGGCTTCACATGAACCATGAATATGAAGCCAACATAAATCATGATTTAAATGATAAAAATTTATTTGAAATGTGTTTCTTAATAAACCATACTACTCTAGGTGGTTAGGTTATTAAGCACTAAGTAACTTTTCCCTGATTTGTCTTTTTACTTTAAATCTTTTATATATTTAATTACTATTCATGTACCTAACAACAAGATTGCAATTGCTAATGTGCATTTGAAGGTACATTATATATATATATATATATATATATATATATATTCATACACACATATGAATATATATAAATATATATATATATATATTTATATATATATACAGTATATATATGTATATAAATATATATATATATATATATATATATATATATATATATATATATATATATATATATATATATATATATATATATATCCATCCACACACATTTATACATACATATATATCAAGAATTAATATATGTTACTTTGTAATAACCAAGTTGTATGTAGCCTCAAACTTACAGAAAGTTGGAAAGAACCAAATGTGCAATTCCCAGCTGTCCATCAGCTTCTGTTAATCTCCACTGAGCTTTCCTAAAGCAGACTTCATTCATACGTATCACTTTCGTCTACCGCATATGAAAAAAACAAAAATACTGTATGATTAGGAATTCATTTATATAAAATGATTCCTTATATGAAAAAGATTTATTTTACTGCACATATTACAAAAAGAGAAATAACAAATATATCAGACTGCAACACATATACACTGTTGAAAACCTTCATGTGTTAAACAATTTCAGTAATTAAAAATATAAACAAAAATCATAATTTCAGTACTTACCTGAGTCATATACCATCCCCATAAGAAGGAATAAATTTGACAATCTTTCTTAATAATACAAAGTTTTTATTTTGTATGATAAACTCTGCTTCCGGAGGTAAGAGAAGTCGGTGTACAAATTTAGTGTAAATATGATCACATTTTACCTTTGTCCACCATTTTAAACACATTAGTGTATCTTAAAGTTGACAAGAACAGAATAAAAAGACCCAAGTGTAAGTGAGGGGGTGGATGGGAACTTGAATGAACCTTGGGTAAGTATTGAAATAATTAATTTCATTCAAAATAAATTTGAATTTTAATAATAAATTTGATTTTTACACTTCCCTGTTTATATTATTTCTTCCCAAGAAACTAGGTTTATCAATATTTACCACTAAAATTAAAAAAATAAAATTTTCTTTCCTTTCAATAGACATTACTCTCGTAAAATAATGAGGCACTCTAACGGTTAATGATAAGAAGCAAAGCAACAGGGCCTTTTTGTTATTTCAGTTTTAAGTCAAACTATTCCCTTTCCTATTAACATCATAAGTCAGTAAGGAGGAAGGTAACCATGTATATGAACATCAGGTGTATTGAGAAATAAGTTTTATTATCAAAACTCCATTTATTTCAGTGAACTTCCCTAGATCTTCAGACTGCTGACTCCCATACTTTGGTGAAAGTGAGACACCAGTAAAGGAAAGTGATAGGTACATTATATATTTATAATACAGTATAAAATAATTAAAATTCTAGACTGAACTGGTCTAGATTAATGATAATAAATCCTCCTTTAAATATAGTACAGGACTCTATGAAGTATTGTTTTTCTAAAGATATATGAAATATTTCAAAAATAAGATAATTATATTTCTGGGTCGACCTGTGGCGGCCGGTGAAAAGGAGTCCTTCTAATATACTTTTCTGATAAAACTTCCAATTATACCAGAGAAAGATAAAAGCATGGAATGCAGAGGTTACTACCCTTGCGCGAGCACCTTGTGGGTGTCGTGTATAAAGCAAAGGCGCGTGAAAGCCACTATTCACAGGCTGTCTTCCATTTAGTTAATTCCTTCGTCAAAGGGATGGGCCGATACAGAGGCACCAGCCAAACTACCAGAGTCCCGCCACCCACGCCACGATGCGAGCGCCATCTGAACAACATCCTTCTTTTTGGACTGCTCGAATTGTGTGTAATTTGTTAGGCTCTCGGCGTTTTTTCACACTCGTGGATTTATTTCGTCATGACCGAAGCTCCATCTTCACCCATTCCAATGTTAAGTACCATAGTTTGTTTTGACAGCTTTTTGTAGTACCGGGCTTTTGTCTTCTAACCAGTATAGTCTGTTTTATCATTACCGTCTGGGCCCGTCCGTCGGCGGCCGTTGTTTGTTCCCTTGTCTTGCTGGGAGTTCATTTTAGCTTGCCCGTTCGGTACTCTGTCACTTAGGTTCTTGGTTAAGTCCCTGGCCTTATGCCTTTTGAACCATCATTATTATTATCATTATTATTCCCATGGTACTTTTTTGCTAGCAGTCCAGTCTGCGAACAAGAATAGCGTTCTAGCTTTATCATAGTTTAGTACCCGCCCCACCGGGGCGTTCGTCAGTCAACTATTTCCCTTTAATTTAGGTTTTAGCAGACGCTATTCTTCGTTCGTAGTCTTATTTTGATGTTTCAATTTTATTATTATACGTTTATAATAGTGTTGTGTGCTTATTAAGTCCTGATTTTGTGACCAAGGGAGCGAGAGATTGGGGTTCCCGTTTTCTGTCCTCAGTCACGAGTTACCCCTTTCTCTCGTTTTCTTTCTTAGCTCAGGTGGGTGAGCGGATTTCCTGTTTTCCGTTTTATGCGTTCAACGGGTTCTCCCTCCCTCACTCCTCCCTCCACGGGTGTATTATAGCTTACGAGTTATTTAGTTTTTGGTTACTTTTCAATAGTTAGTGTTATCTATTAGGTCCCGAGTTCCGTCCTCTCCCCGTTACGGCTTGGGAGTAATTCTGAACATTTTTCCACTCCGCCTTGAGTTCTACTCCGCTATGAGGGATTCTCAATGACTTTGGAACTATTGTTATATACATTGTTTACTTACAACCCTCTGGGACGGGCTTCCTATTGTTTAGATACGACCCTCCGGTGGCCCTTACTCCGGTCTCAGGCCACGGCCATATCCACACAAATATCCATTGTTATTACAATTGACTTATTATTCCCAATAGAATTATTCAGGACCTTTCATCGACCTCCGGCTTCACCGGAGATCGTCAATACGCTTTACTATTATATTAGCCTTAGCCTTTAGCTACGGCTTGTGTTTTATAAATTTCACAATTGAATTATTATTCACAATTGTATTATTCAGGACCTTTCATCGACCTCCGGCTTCACCGGAGATCGCCAATACACTTCACACTTATATTAGCCTGGCCTTTAGCTACGGCTTGTGTTTTATATTTATTTTACGGGCCTGTCACTGCTTCCCCGACCCTCAGAGGTCGGCAGATTGCTTTAGATTATTTATTCTATTTCATTATTATCGCTTTTAAAATGAACAGCCCCATGGCCATTGCTGGTGCTTTTATATTTAATGTGTTTTAATATGGAGCTCCGGCTCTCACTGAATTCCCTTAAGCACCAATAATGTATGAAACTAAGATATGTTAGTAGGGTTTTTAACCCCTTACCAGAGTTTCAAGGAACATCAAGACTTATGTCTCCTTTCTTTTACAGAAGGTCCGTTGTACTGCCCAAGGATGCCCTGCCTCGTTCAACAACCCGGTTGGGCATGACCTCTGTCGGTCCCACGCACACTGCGCCATCCCCTTTATCCGGGAACCGGGACAAGCCCAGTATATGGTTTGGTTCCCGGATTTGTGCTCGCTTTGTTACGAGTTATCCTCAATACTACTGAACGATGATGTAAGTGGTTTTTTCCTGTTGTTCCTTATTTATCTTTGGCAGACAGTAATTTGGCCATTAATATGACATACATGGTATATTTTGGAGAGCAATCCCCCTCCTGCATCACTAATCACTACAAATCTTTCAGGCCGATGATGACTCTCTTCGGTCAGCAAGGGCTACTCTTCGTCCTTGGGTGTCGGGCTTCGGCAGGAATGCCCCGTCTGGCGCACCCTATCTCCTCGATGGAGACATGGCCTCCCATCTCTTCCCAGGCTTGACTACTGCAGCAGTCTCTCCTGAAGTTGCTGCCCCCTTAATTGAAGAAGTCAGAGCAACCATGTCCGCGGAGGACGAACCCCTCGTACCGCTGGACGTGGTAGATCTAGATATAGACGTAGAACCCATGGGCGAGCAGGTAAGTGGTGCCGAGTTGGTGGAAACCCTTTTCTCTCCTACTCCTTCTTCTACCTCTTCCTTTCTCGGTTTTGATAAGCCTAAGGCTTCTCCTCGGGATCCCTCTGTCCCCATACGACCCAAGGTGAAGCCACTACGCACTTATAAGTCTTCAGCTTTTCCAGTATCCACGTCACCGGTCCCCGGACCCTCGACGGCTCCTGATATTCATATTGCTCCCCGTAAAACCACGACTCCTAAGAAGTCCAAGCCTACCAAATCCAAGACACCACCAATGGGTGCCTTTCAGGTACCCTGGGGCGATATTTTCCCCATCAAACTGGTCAGGGATATGGTCAGAGAACAAATTCAACATCAGTCTGGGGCGATGACAGAGATTAAGGATATGGTGGCTACTCTGATCCGCTCCGGAACTCAGCTTCCTCCTCCTTCCGCCCCAGACGCATCGAAGCTACCTCCCTTCGATAAAAACAATCCTTGGCGGTTTGCCTTGCATGCCCTATTCTTAGATGGTTCCCTAACTCTAGAGGGCATAGGCACCCGCCCTCTAGAGGACCTGGAGTTCTACCCCCCGGGGATAGAATTCCCATTCAATGGCTTCGTACGTTTAAAGGAACATGCATTGGTCCGTATGGACAAGGTACCGAAGGAAACAGTGATATTTCCGAAAGAGCAGGCCCAGGCTATCTGGGCCAGAACTCTATCAGAGTGGGGGTGTATTAACTCCAAGCTCACCCCACACAAAGGTGCCTACACTATTTTTACGACGGCGGCCTCCATCTCTTTGCCGCTCATAGACAAAATCACTGAGCTGACAATACAGGCCATCAAGGAAGGCTCTTCCATGCTGGCTCTTAAGGAGACGGACCCCACCTCATTGCTTATTCCGGGTACCTCTGCAACCTGGGATGACGCGTCTTCTACCTTCACAGTGGGGAAGCTAGACCCGGACTGTGCCTCCACTCTTTTCTCTGAGAAGCTCCCCAGATTACTAGAGAGTCTTCTCAAAACTGAGTTCGAGACCCGTAATAGACTAGCTAGGTCCCTCCACTCCATCACCTCCATGGAGTCCCTAGCATCGGTTTACCCAGAGGAAACGCTGTTCAGAGTCGTCACAAAGAACCTGCTGCTGTCCCTACCAAATAGACCTCCATGACTTCTGGTCGGCTCGAGTTAGTTGCAGTGTGGAGGATTAATTTTATTTCAATTTATTTTTTTTGTTTGCCAAATCAAGAGTGAGAGAGAGAGAGAGAGAGAGAGAGAGAGAGAGAGAGAGAGAGAGAGAGAGAGAGAGAGTGTGTGAGTGTGTTTATTTAAGTTTTGTCAGAGAGAGAGAGAGAGAGAGAGAGAGAGGAGAGAGAGAGAGAGAGAGAGAGAGAGAGAGAGAGAAAGTGTTTACAGTATTGGCTTTAGTTTGTCACAGAGAGAGAGAGAGAGAGAGAGAGAGAGAGAGAGAGAGAGAGGAGAGAGAGAGAGAGAGAAAGTGTTTTACAGTATTGGCTTTAGTTTTGTCACAGAGAGAGAGAGAGAGAGAGAGAGAGAGAGAGAGAGAGAGAGAGAGAGAGAGAGAGTTGTTTTAGTATTGTTAAATCGAGACATTTTATTTGCTTTAGCTTTGTCATTAGAGAGAGAGAGAGAGAGAGAGAGAGAGAGAGAGAGAGAGAGTGAGAGAGTGTGTGAGTGAGTGAGTGAGTGTTTATTTACTTAAGTTTTGTCAAACCGCAAGAGAGTGTTTATTTGCTTTAGTTTTGTCAGAGAGAGAGAGAGAGAGAGAGAGAGAGAGAGAGAGAGAGAGAGAGAGAGACAGAGAGAGAGAATTTAATTTGCTTTAGTTTTGCTAGATCGCGCGTGCGCGAGAGAGTATGTGTGGTTGTGTGTGCGTATGTTTGTGTGTCCGCGGTGCGCCGCCGAAGAACAAGGGTAATTAGCGAATGGTTGTTGTTGGAAAGATTGTTGGTATATTTGAGGTTGTTTGTTTACATTTTTTTAGCTAGGATAGGGCGGTGATGAATGTCTTGGCGAAAGCATGGATCTCGGACTGTGGAAGGAGTCGGTTGTTATTGTTAAGTTTGTGTGAATTTTGAAAAGATAGTAAGCACCGAGATTGAGTGTGTCCGAGAATGATAGAGATGTTTTGGAAGAAAGCAAATGAGAGATTTGAAAGCTACAAAGTGGGAGAGAAAGTGTTAAAAGAAGTAATTGAAAAGGGAAGAATGAATGTCAATAAGGTACGTGATAAGTTTGAAGGTCCATATGAGGTGTTAGATGTTGGTTCTAGTGGGTTGAGTTATGTTTTAGGTAAAGTAAGTGTGGAGGTAGTGTGGAAAAGGTTAGGGCACACCACAATCAGTTGCGGAAATGGAAGGAGGTACCAAGATATATTCAGGAGAATGGTATGAATAAATGGCTGAAAACGAACAAGTATGAACCGAGTATGTGTGAGGCATTAGGTTTAGAAGATAAGCAATTGGTGTTAGTAGAGTATGGAAGGAAAAAGAAGTCTGAGAATTTTACTGGGGATAAAAGGTGGGAAAATTTTGTAGTTGTTAGCGGGAATCAGAATAAGCAGGACAAGGGTGTAAATGTACAGGTGAGTACGGAAGATAAATGTATTAATACAGATGAAACTTGGATGAGTATGAATGATACTTATAGTGTGTGTGGTTTTTCGTTAAATGAGGCAAGAGAACGTATGACCCGGACACGAGAATGAAAGATAGGAGATGATAAGCAGTATGAATGATTCTTTTGTTAAAGTAGAAAATGGTT
>NC_090738.1:44932220-44939720 GCF_036898095.1 Palaemon carinicauda
AATAAAATAGAAATTTTATTTCACAATGCAGAAATTAAATAATTTACAGCAAAAGTAAAGTTCATTTACAGTAATAATAATGTACATAGAAATAAAGGCTTGCTCTTGAATCTGAAAAGGAATTTCAGGATTAGTAGGTACTCGTTCTCGAGGAACGCAAGTCTTTAAACAACACATCATGCTCAAGGCATGCGGCACTTGTGTGACACTATGACATTTCACCTGGGATAAGAACAGTTATAAAAGCACTAAGTGTTTTTAGACATCACTATGAATCGCTCGAGGGTCAACATAGGCACCCGGAGAGTTAGAGTCCCAAGTAACTCACTGTTCTACGCAGAGTTAGGTGCAGGTTTCATAACACTACCTGCGGCTACCACAAAATGTTTGACTTCGTGCACTTGTTTCGCATAATGTTTAAAGAAAACTCGCGAGGACTTCCAGCCCGTAAAGTTCTTAAGGCTTTCAAAGTCCATGCTCTGAAAGAAGTTCAGAGAAGATGCCACTTTTCTAGGATCATGACCAGCGGGGTGTACTGTTCGGATCCGCTCTGCGAATGAAGTAGGTGATTTTCGCTCTTAATTGTTTCAGTGACAAGTCGCTGCCCGATGTTTCTCCTTTGAAGAGTTGGCCTCCACCAAAGTTCGAAGTTCTGCGAAGATAGACCTTGAGACTCTCTACTGGACATAGAGAGACATCCTCCTTCAGGGGGGCATATTCTCCAAGGGCCCCATCTTTTGGTGGGTAATTCGTTTTTAGCGAGAAACGTCGGATTAGGGGAGAGGGTCACTTCTCCTGAATCGGTAAACAGGATGTGTCCCTCTTCTCTTGATAATGCCACTATTTCGCTGACTCGAGCTCCCGAAGCGAGAGCAAATAAGAATATAACTTTCTGAGTCAGATCCTTGAGGGGGCATGAATCGTTGTCCAAGTTGGAGGCGAAATGGAGTACCTTGTCTAGTGACCAGGAGATCGGTTTCGGAGGGGGTGCTGGACGTAGGCGAGCACATGCTTTTGGTAATTTGTTAAAGATGTCGTTGGACAGATCAATTTGGAAAGCATATAGAATTGGTCTAGCCAAGGCCGATTTGCAGGTTGAAATCGTATTGGCTGCTAATCCTTGTCCATGAAGGTGAATGAAGAAGGACATACAGAAATCAATGGTGATTTCTTTAGGATTTTTTGCCTTGACAAAGGAGACCCATTTCCTCCAGGATGATTCATATTGCCGTCTCGTGGATTCGGTCTTGTATTCCTCTAGGAAGTCTAGACTTTTCTTCGAGATCCCAAACCTCTTCTTTGCGGCAAGGGAGAGAAAATCATGAGATGAAGGTCCTTGATTTTCGATGATGAAGCGAAGACAGTCGACTTCTGTACTTGTTGAGAGAGAACTGGGCCCGGGAGAGGGATCAGCTTGGGCTGCAGCTCCAGGACCAGGGGGGTACCAGTTGCTCCGGGGCCACTTGGGAGCCACTAGGGCCGCTGTCCCTTTGAAGGTTCTCAGTTTGGAGAGGACTTTCAACCGAAGGTTGGTGGGAGGGAACAGGTATATCTTGGACCACCTGTTCCAGTCCAGTGACATGGCGTCCACCGCTTCTGCTTTGGGGTCCTCGTACGGGGCTACGTACAGAGGAAGTTGATTGTTGTCGCTCGTTGCAAAGAGATCTATCTGAAGTTCTGGGACTTGGTGAGAGATGAAGGAGAACGATCTTGCGTCTAGAGACCATTCCGACTCTATCGGGTTTGTCCGAGATAGAGCATCCGCTGTCACATTGCGGAATCCTTGTAGGTGAACTGCAGACAGGTGCCACTTCTTCTTCTCCGCCAGACGGAAGATTGGGAGAAGCACCTGATTTATCTGGGGCGATCTTGAGCCTTGGCGATTGAGACAACGAACTACCACCGAGTTGTCTAGGGTTAGACGGATGTGGATCGAGGGCGGCGGGGATAACTTCTTCAGAGTTAGAAGGACCGCCATGGCCTCCAAGATGTTTATGTGGAACGTCTTGAATAGTGGAGACCAGGTACCTTGAGCCTGTTTCAGGTGGGAGTGACCTCCCCAGCCTTCCAGTGAGGCATCCGTGTGGATGTTGAGTGATGGAGGAGGGTGTTGGAGAGGAATGGACCTTTTCAGGGCCTTTGCTTCCGACCACGGCTTTAGGAGGCGTCGAAGTCTGTTTGGAAGCCGTCTCTTGAGGTCTCTTCGAGCGATGGATGCCGAGCGTCTCCAGACTCCCGCGGCATCCTTTAGCTGTGCACGAAGCACTGGGTTTGTCACTGAGGCGAATTGTAGAGAGCCTAGAACTCGTTCCTGCTGTCGTCTTGAAATGCGTTTGGATTTCAGTAGTCGCTTGACAGACCCTGCTATTTCCTTCCTTTTCTTCTGGGGGATGGAAAGGCGGGTGTGACTGAAGATTCCAGTGGATTCCCAACCACTGAAACTTCTGAGCTGGAGAGAGGCGAGATTTCTTCTCGTTGATCTTGAATCCCAGGTGTTCTAGGTACTGGGTAACTTCGTTGCAAGACTTTGCACACTCTTCGGGCGATGGAGCCCAGACTAGCCAATCGTCGAGGTAGGCCATCACCTGGACGTTTCTTAGGCGGAGCTGTTGTACTATGGCATCCGCCAGTTTTGTGAAGATCCGAGGGGCCACATTGAGGCCGAATGGCATGGCCCGGAAGGCGTAGCTTTTCCTTTGGAGTCGAAATCCTAGGTAGGAGGAAGCGTGATGGTTCATTGGAATGTGCCAATAGGCATCCGCCAGGTCTATAGAGACCGTGTAGGAACCTTGAGGCAGAAGGGTCCTTATTTGTTGAAGCGTCAGCATCTTGAATTTGTTGTTCTCTATGAACTTGTTGAGGGGGGATAAGTCCAGAATGACTCTGAGTTTGTCTGAGTCCTTCTTGGGAACGCAAAACAGTCTCCCTTGGAACCTGGTGGACTTTACCTTCCTTATCACCTTCTTGTTCAAGAGGTCTAGAACATATTCTTCCAGAAGGGGGATTGATTGCTGGAAGAACTGCTGGAAGATTGGGGGTGGTTGCGTCCAACTCCAGCCTAGACCGTTCTTGATGATGCTGTGTGCCCAGGGATCGAAGGTCCAACGATCCTGGAATTGGCGGAGTCTTCCTCCCACCGGAAGCACTTCATTGCTTCTGGTGTCCCGAGGACTTGTTGCCTCGGCCGCTAGCTCCCTTTCCTCCTCTACCTCTGGAGGGACGGCGAGATGCGTCTCTGCTTGCACCCCTGAACGAGCCTCTACCTTTGGCATGAAAGGTAGTGGATGGTTGCTCAAAGGCAGGGGTGAAGACCGGTGACTGTGACAACACCGGTTGGGGGACCAATTGAAAGGTCTGTTGTGGTTGGGCAACCACTTGGGAGGTAGCGGGTCCCGGAAACTGACGTCGTTGCTGACGTTGCTGGGGTTTTGGCTTTTGAGGTTTCCTCTTAGGCTGAGGTCCATCGTCCTGAGAGGGTTTCCTTTTTCTGGACATGCCCCACTTGTGGAGAAGGTTCCTATTCTCCGTGGCGGCTCTGTCAGTTATTTCCTTGACAAGGTCAGAAGGAAACAGGTGCTTTCCCCAGATGTTGGAGGAAATCAGCCTCCGGGGTTCGTGTTTCACGGTGGCACCGGCAAACACGAATTCACGACAGGCTCTTCGAGCCTTTATGAAGTGGTACAAGTCCTTCATTACTGTCAGTAAGTGGGATTTGGAGAGTACCATGTAGTGATCTGGTACTCTAGTGTCACAGGCCATCACTTCCAGTTGGACTTGATGAGAAAGAGATGCCGCAAGCCTCTCCTTCGTGTCTTGTTCCCGGCGAAGGAGGTGATCGTTGAGCTTAGGGAGGTCTTCATTAAACTGACGTCCGGCGACGTCAGGATCGAGCCTTCCCACGACGAAAGTATGCTGAACATCTTTCCAGTGTCGAGCGTCAGGGGGAGTCACGATGGAGAAGGGTCTGCACTCCTCCAGTGCAGGGCAGGGTTTCCCTTCTTCCGCCGCTTTAAGGCATGCAGCTAAGGCCTTTTCCAAGAAAGGAAGAACCGCAGTGTCCGGTGCAACATACGTAGGATGCTTCTTGCTCAAAGCCGGAAGCTTAGAGCAGGTAAAGCCCCTACTCTTAAATGCGGAGGCTAGCATAGCCTGGGCCTTTGTGAGATCGAACACTATCTCTTCTTTAGGTTCGGTCTCTTCCTTCGAGGCAGGTTCGGAACGAAGCCGGACGTAACAGTCCGGGTAGGCCTCAAAGCTTGGGAAGAACTCCACATCTTCCAACGGGACCGTGCCGATCTTGTCACTAACAAAGATCCTGCCGGTCGCAATAACCATATGCTCTGCATACCTCCACGGGTTGGCATGAGAGCAAGCGGGGAGATCCTTGACCGAAATCTTCTTCGGTTCTCTGGATCCAATCATCGACCTGATGGACTCCTGGTTCTCCTTCAGCCTGTCGTCCATGACGGCTCTAATCAGCCGGATCAGTTCTTGGGTAGAAGAAGAAGGATCCGGAGTCGAGGAGGTAGACGGAATGGACATTTCCGTCGGTGTAGGAGTAGGAGGAGGGATGGACGAGGGAGCAGCTCCTAGCTCCGACTCGGTGTACTCCACCTTGTCTTCGTCCTCTTCGGCTCCTTGAGCCATAAGCGTCTTCTCCGTGTCTTCCGAGACGTCTGAGATCTGTTCATCATCCTCGGAATCTAAACGACACTCGTGCATGGACTGAGCCATGACCACATCAGGTTCCACCGTAATTTGGACAGTGGGGATCGCATCTTTTGGTACCACTGAGTCAGGGGAGGCCTTAGGGAACAACAGGGACCTCAGTTCTTCGGTGGCCAGGTACGGTCCAGTAGCATTTTTCTGAAAGCCACGCACCCACTTGCGCAGCTTTTCACGAGCAATGTCTCTAACCTCCGCTGAGGGAGGGTTATGGAAGGCCTCAACTAGGTGGGCCTGGCAGACCGTACAATCCAGTGGATTCCAAAACTTCAAATCCCCTTTCTTGTCTGCACAAGGGGCGTGAGTCCTGCAAGCCGTATGCCCGTAAAACTGCGGGCGTTTCACAGCGCAGAAGGCGAAGTCACACTTCATCTGCTCCTCCTGTGGAAGAAAGAGAAAATGAGTATGGGGGAGTCATAAGAATGGCTCTTAAACTAAGTTAATATTAATCATTAATTTTAACTTAAAGAAGGTGTGATGCATAGAGAATGAAAACAGTAAGGAGAACATGCTCCATGCATCTCGCCCGGCTGGTTACCATAAGCTTGGTCCTTGGATAACCCAAATGACCGAGATCATTGGATATAGTTTCCTAGAATTCCCAGTATTTTGGAACTCCATGGAAAACCAAGGACAAGATTGGGATCGAATTCATTCGGTTCCCAGTTAAGAGCCAGAAGGCCTCATTAAAGGGTAACTGCTTCTGGCAACCAGCCGTGCTAAGATGCACATAGCATGCTGGAATTAGAAGAATGCAAAGAGACAGCATGATCACTAATAGAGCAGTACTAGGTACTGATCTTAATAGCAGAAGCAGCTTATCTGTTTGCGATATAGGGCTATCCTAGTCTTAAGATAGCTACAGTAAGGGGGTGCAAGTATTCTTGACGCCTCCGGGGCATCCGGCAAGCCGCCGGCATGCCGGAGCTCGCTCCAGCATAGATTCTGGCATTAGAACAGACAATTTTCAAAAGTCAGTTAAATACCAAGATGGCGGCCGCCGGCACAACGGCGGCACGCCGGCAGGAAGCGGCGGCTCCGGCAGTCGGAGGATGCCAGGTTGGTGACTGGGATAAGGATGGTAAAGGCAGTATCGGGTTGCCGGCAGTATATGCCGGCACTCCGGTGATCGACCGGCAAGCGGATGATTAGATAGGAGTAGGAGAGCCGCCGGTAGTAGCCGGCGGCAGCCGGCAGTCCCTCGGTACACGGGGGGCTGGCGGCAAGGGTAGGGAAGTCACCAAGTAGGAGGCAGGTATTGCCGACAGTAGAGGCGGCAAGAGACCGGCACCCGGATAGATAGAGAGACAGGGGGAGGGGGGAAGGGATGCAGGAAGTACCGTCAGGGTTCCAGACATCCCTCCCCCTCCCTGAGGGGGTGTACCCATGATAGAGGCAGGCTCTAACATCCATGAGCAGGGGTCACTAGGGACCGGGAGCTAGGTAGCCCAAGGGAGGGCTAGGGAACACCCAAGAGGAGGGGAGGGGGGGGGGGGGAGACTCCCATATGCAGAACTAAACTAGCAACTAACCTTATAGGACACTATGAAGGTATATGTACCAGAGTGGACTGCACAAGGAAGCTCGGGTAGCCCTACTCTTCCACCCTAAGGAGGAGTTGTAGGACAGGGGACAGATGAGTATAAACTAACCTAAGCATAGGCTAGGCTATACAAGAGATAGGTGGGGAGGGAGAAGAGAGAAGTCTTCCCAGGAAGGGTTTCTGTACCAGAGCGGCCACTAAGGGAAGGGAGGACACTCCCTAACCTAAGATCAGGCTGATCGGCTAAAACGGTGCAAGAGTACAGTTTCAGCATGGAACAGAGAAACCTTCCTAACCCGACCTAGAACAGGGCTAAAAGTCCTGAACTAGGCAAGGAAGAAGACATATCGCTATCGCAGGAAAGTCATAGACTAACCTAGCCATAGAGGTAGGCTAGCCTAACCTCACTCTCAGACGCAGCCCTAAAGGGGGTTCATTCCTTTAGGGAGGACAGAGAGGCGATATATACTCTATTAGACAATTAATCCCTTTACTCAGAAAAGGGATCAAGGCTAAATAGAGGGAATGCCAAGGCAGGGGATGAAGGAAGCATATAGGGGTCCTAATATTAGGTTAGGCTAGAAAGAATCACTGACTAGCCTATCCCCTATATGGTCCCTGAAGGCGAAAACATTTGCATCACTGTCAAAAGTATTGTAAAATAATAATGCCACTATCTTCATAACTTAGTCTAGGATCACTAATAAATCATGCATGAACACTTGTATGTAGGCTCCTGGCCTGGGGGCTATAGTAGCCGACTGGTATGAGGTCAATCGATGACCGATAAAAAGCGTCTAAACATGATATAAAAGTTCCTAGCTATGAAGACTAAATAAACTAATGTATTCGATTAGTATATAATGCCGGAAACGTTGTTGTGGCTAACTAAATAAGACATGCAACAACAACGACGCCATAAAATGGCGGGTCCGGTAGAGGCACAGCTCTGCCACAAAACATCAATTATTTCGAAAAGTAATATTTACTTTACGGCCAGAGCTTAATTAAACAATACTGGAACCTTGTACTCAACTTTCCAGAAGAAGGCGAGGCTGAAGGTAACGACATAGCGAAGATGCAAAGCGATAAAGATAACACAGGGAAAATCCGTCTAAGTAGGGCAGCTACTAAACAAAGGATGAAGACGGGCGTGACGTCATCAGAGCAATGGCGTCCGTTTGTTTACGTCTCGAGTATCAGTAGTAGCCACGAGTGAGATTAGCTGTGGA